>NC_072731.1:57274357-57574357 GCF_026930045.1 Uloborus diversus | reverse complement strand
CTAAAATTTCGTTTTAACACTTTTTTTTTTTTTTTGCGAAATTTTTTGATTTTTTACAAAAAACGGACCCTGTGAAAAATCCTGGACAGACCCCTGAATTCACATACAAATTACATTAGAAATTTCTAACAAATGGCACCTCATGACGAAACATCAGAACTCTTGATGTATAATATTTATATGTATGAGTATTTTTTACCCACATATTAGAGAGGATTTATTAGAAAATTTTTGCTTAACATTAAAAAATTAGGTAATAACTAATTTAATAATAGTCTCCAACTAATGAATTGTCTCTTAAGTGTGAGGTCGCATACCAAATTTTTAAAGGATTCAAGCAAATAAAGTGGATGAATATTGGAATTGAAAGATTCAAGAAATGAAGATAAGGGAAAGAGATACACTGATCATTGAGATTTCAGCGGGCGGTTTTGAAAACGGCACCTTCTTTAATTAGACAATTCTCGTTCAATCAAAGCTTCAGCAAAGTCATTTGCTTACCTGTTAGGTTTGTTTTCTTTTCGATTCTCTGCGTTAGAATTATTTCTCTGGGGTATTGATCATTAGCTAGAAAACACTTCATGCCACATTTCACAGTTCTGACGTCATTCAAAGTCTCTGATGACAAGATTTCTTAGCAAGGATAGGCAGCAGGATCCAAAAACTTCGGCCTACAATTGTTTTATTCTGTCAGTATCAACTGAGCTGAAGTACAGTTTAGTTACTAATCTTGGGCGTGAAAAAATAGCAACAGTAGGGAAAGTTGCCTACATATATATAATCCCAGTTATCAATCTTCTCATAGATAGACATAAAAAGAACCTTTATGTCTTCGTGCTAACTTCAAATTAGTCTAAACCAGTAAATAGCAAATTGTGATAACTCGCCAATGGATTAAAATAACATTTTTTTTTTTTTTTTTGAATTACAGCTGAAGTACGAGATTTTTGTGATTTTTTTTTTGTTGTCAGAAGTATCGTTTTTGTTTGTAATAGCTATAAAGCTGGACAAAGATGTTTCTCAGTGTCGAGTAAGCTAGAGAGCTATTTGGGAAATAGTGTAATCAGTTCCTGTGCCTGTAACAGGCAACAGCCTCTAATCGTTTATTAAACATGTTTGAAAAGAATTCTGAAGAATGTTTTTGGTTTCTAAAATATAAACATGTATGGGTTCTATAGTTAAGACAGGGGTCTGTCCAGGATTTTTCAAAGGGTCCGTTTTTTGTGAAAAAGCAAATAATTTTGTGAAAAATGAATTAATTTTGTAAAAAATCAAAAAATTTCGCAAAAAAAAAAATTTTTTTGTTCAAACGAAATTTTAGAATTTAGAGATGGTACAAACTGCATAAATTAAACTTAAAGTTGAGTGTTTTCCTCTTCTACGTCGAGTAAATCATTCTGGATTTTTTTTCTGATATTTGGCGGGGGGGGGGGGGGCATCGCTCTTTCAAGTATCAATATTTATCTACCATTCTGCATTATGTTAAATTATACTAGATATATTTCTGTACAGTACTTAAAATAATTGTATAACAAAAATATAAATAAATAAAATAAAATTCAGAATAGGGTTCAGCATTCCACTTTTTGACCCAAGACACTCTTAAAAAACACAGAATTTCGTTTAAAACTTATAAATTCCGTGATTTTAACAAAAATAAAAAGATATTTCAATTGTTTACCTCTTAACAAAGCGTAATAATCATTAAAAATTCGAAAAATCGGATCCCCATAGTGGATGCAAAGAGATCGCAAATCTCAAAGTGAAGGCATCAAAAGTATAAAAGCGGCTTGTAAAAGAAATATTTTTGATAAAATTATTTTAATATTGCATTTTAGAGTCCTATGATAAACATATCATTAATATCTGTGGACACAGTTGACCCAAAAAATAAAATAAAATCAACCATCTATTTAGCATTTTAATTTTTGACTCATAACAGAAAATAGAATTTTGCTTTAAAAACTTGAAATGAGAGTTCTAACAGAAATGAAGAGACTTTTCATTTATTTGAATCCTAATAAAGCGAAGTTAGCTTGAAAAAAGAACAAAATATGATTCTCATATTGGATGTTAAAAGATTGCATTTTTCAAAATGTAGACATCTAAAGAAAAAAAAAACTGTAATTAAAAGAGTTTATTTAAAGTTTATCATCCTTTTCAGCATCGAAAAATCAAAACCCATATAATTTTCTCCCAAAATAACAATTAAACATCGCATCGTAAAAACGCAAATATTGACAAGCTGGCAAAATGATGAGAATATTTTCTAATCAAGTCATTATAAAGGTTCAACGCCAGACACTAAGTGGTGATAATTTTGAAGTTGGTAACACTATCTGAAGCGATCATATTTTTTCCTCACCCTTACTATCCCTTTGCAGTTCTGAGTTCATTTCGCAGATATATATTATTATTGTTTATTAAATCATGAGCAGAGAAAAGTGCTTACCAATACCTTTTCAGAAAAGTTTACAAAAACACCGCTGCTAATTAGCTGTGATAAAACAAACAACCATTATATTTATTTGGCAGTAGCAATTATTTATCGCTTGCAGGAGCATCCCAAGAGTGCCGATTTTTTTTTTTTTTTTTTCAAAAATTAGCCGATTTTGTAAAAGCTGATCCCTCTAATTTGACTTAAAAAAAGGTTTCAAAAATTATCAGTTTATACACAGAAATATGTGTTATTTTGCTTTCAGATTTGCTCTTTCAATAAACAATTTGACAGATCCGATCTTGTTTATCAGAATTTTGTAAAGGGTCCGTTTTGTTTAATCAGGATTTTGTGAAAGGTCCGTTTTGTTTGATCGGGATTTTGTGAAAGGTCCGTTTTGGTTGATCGGATTTTTGTGAAGGGTCCGTTAACGGACCCAAATATCCTCTGGCCAGACCCCTGTAAGAATGTAATGTTTAAAAACTCAAACTATAACTTGTTTTTTGTGAGGAGGAGTGGGTTTCCTGATTATAAATACAGCCAGTTTTAGCTTTTTGTGGAGGGAAGCATTGATTTCTTTTCCTATCTGATTTCTTCAATAAGATTCTTCTAAAGCAGTGAATAAATTTATTTATAATTGAGAAGAGAAAAAAAATATAGATGTTTTGTAAAAGCTATTCTTACAGAGCTGTATATCGCCTATTTTTCTCCTCTCAATTTTTAATTTACATTTTATTGGCTGCTTTAGAATTAACAAAGATATTAAGATCAACTTTCATTTTTGAGTGTTGCTATCAAGAATAGTAGAAAGTCGTGATTTGTAGCCAAGAAATCTTGAAAGTCATGGTTTTGTAACATACATTTTTACAAAGTTTTGCAGATTAGCTGTAAAATTTAGGCATTTTATTTTCATGCATCAGCCACGAATTTTGGGTGCATATCATTAACTAATTGCATTCATTTTCATAAAACTTGCTCGTTTTTGTTTACTATGTGATTCTGGCGCTTGAATATTCATAATTTCTTTGTTTACCATCCTTTTTTACTACCTACTTGTACGCTTGTCAATTTGCCACGCTCATGCGAATGATGTTGCATTTTCATGTTTATTTTTGAAACTTTACAGAAGCATTATTACCTTGTTTATGTCTGAGATTAACTTCCACTTTCTTTTTTTGTAGATAAAAGTAACATTTGCAAAATCATCAAAATGCATAGTATCTCTCAAGGAAAACAGGGGTTTGATACTTCATTGGACACAAATGCTCTTACTCAAAGTGTTTTTGAGTCTTGTGTTAGTCAAACTATTCTTGTTGCACCTGGTTCTGATGAAATGACTTTAACAAAATTTACTTGTCCTTGTTGCGGGAAAATATTTGCTCATAAAGGAGGTTTTCGTGTTCACATTCGTACTCACACTGGGGAGAAACCTTTTGGATGTGAGCAGTGTGGTAAAAAATTTACTCAAAAAATTCATTTACTTAGACATCTTAGTACACATTCTAGATATTCTGTTCAATGATTCTTTGATTTTTACTAAATATCCAAAATTGTTTGAAAATAGTGCCAGGAAACCATGCATCAAGATGTTTTTTTTTTTTTTTTTGATACAAACATATTTTGAACAGTTTTAAAATCCACATATTTTCTAAAACCTAAAAATCATTGTGAGCAAATATTTCTATTTTATTGACATTTTTTATGTACAACTGTTATTTTAATAGCAATTTGCAAAATTATTGAGTTTTTGACTTGCTTATACAATTAATATATCTTTAAATCAAGAAATATTGCAAATTCCAAATTATGTTTTAAATACAGCTCACATATTTGTGTAGCTTTCAATGAAGTTTTTGTTCTATTGTATGCTTTCTCTGTTTATAATTTTTAGTTTTACTTCAAAACTTCTATTATTCACAGGTGAATTGGAAGCTTGTATTTCTTTCATATTTTTTAAATGCTAGTTTGAAGAAGAATTGTATGTTTTTGGTGTCTAATATTAAGCTAAAATTTTGTCAATTGCTCTCTAATGTGTGGGCATTTACGACTGGAATGCAAAATAAATTATTTCTTGTCAAAAATTTGCCTGTAATTTTCAAATCAACAATTTACTAATTGTTTGCTGTTTTCATTTTTTTTTTTAATGCATATTTTTGTTTGTATGCATGCTGTAAGAAAATATGCAAAGTGTTAGAGAATAGAAAATTTTGTAGAGTAAATTTTGTATTAAGTTCACTTAAACTGTTTTTAGCTCTCAAAACTGCTTTAAAAACCCCTCTTTTCTCTCCCTCACCCTCTCTCTCTCTCTCTTTTTTTATTTGGGACCTCTTGAATATATTAAGAGCAAATTACTCAATAAATTTCATTTGCATGCAACAGTATCCTGAAGTGCATTATTATATGTTGGTATACAGTAATCTCTCACTTATATGTTGCCACAAGAGAGCGTTTGAAATGCACGTAAGAGACCTATAAATGAAGTTCAACTTCATTTGAGTTTAAAGCAAATTTAAAAGTAAGTAAATAGTAGAAAAGTATAAAAACATTAGTTTGTTTCATTTAATTAGTTTTCTAATGAAAATCTTAACAGAAATCAAGTTAAAATAAATGTTTTACAATTTTTTCAATTGCTTCGAAAGTGAAGATTGTTATTGTTTTTCAACATGAAAATGACCTTTCCATTTTCATTCAACTGTTTTAGGTAAAATAAGTTCAATGGTATTTTGACTAAGAATATTTTTGAAAAGCAGAAGTTTTAAAGTGAATTAGGAGAAAAAAAACTATGCTGTAATATTTTTATACTAATGCATTTCAGACAGATCACTCTTGAAACTGACACTTGAATTAAAATAAAATATAATCTCTTTTATTTATAACTTTATGAAGTTAAGTTTTACAACTTTTTATATTTATTATTTTAAGACTTTTGAAAATTGATGTGCAATTACAATAAGCACAGATATAACCAGATATGTGAGAATACTCCTAGACATTTTTGTAGGAGGAAAAATTCATCTTGGGGTGGGGACGCTACAGACCATAAAAGCAATCAATTTCATTTAAAAGATTATCAATCTAAAAATAAACAGGAAGATAACAGGTAGAAGCATACAGAAATTAAGTTTTTAGTTGGGAGTAATTTCTCAATTTACCAAAGGAGACTAGAGTAGGCACACCTAAGGCCTAAACATAATGAGAAGATACATTAGGCATTAAAAGAATAGCCATATTGTCTCAAAATTTGCTGAATAGGAGAATTTTTTGGGAGAGCACAGTGATCTGGGGTCTCTGGCGACAGGGAAGGAAGAGATGTGTACTATTTTGATATTTATCATCCATTAGTTTCCTGGTGTGCAGACACCCTGTAATTACAGTTGAGTCTCAAAAATCTGAGGTAATCAGCTTTCACGCCACCTCGTATTATTGAAAACTTGGATTATTCAGGAAATTCTTAGATTAAAATTTTATTCTTTTCGGATGGCATAAGGAGAAGCACCTTTGACTTCCTTGCACAATGAAAAAGAGGTATTATAAAATTTATTACTTGAATTCCTACATAAGTTTCGCTCTTTAGTTACCTCTAAATCAATATTGACTTTTTTTTACGATGTCTGGTACATATTTATGTGTGCAAATTTGTAGGCAACCAAACATGCTTCTTGACAGCAGGTTGTAAACCAGGTTGGTTTAAACCATGATTTAAACCAATAGGTTTCTTAAAAAAAACCATGCGGTTTTTTTAAAAAATGGTTTTAAAAAAAAAGCCAAAAAAAAAAATCCATTTTACAGGTTTACTTTGATTTTCCCACACATATTGAACTAGTATGTTGTGGCCATCACGAAACTTTCTTCTATATTTTTCTTTTTCTTTTTTTTTTTTTTCTGATCCCTCCCCATGCTTGACGAGGAAGTAATATTCCCAACAAAAACAAAATTACACATGCAAAAACTTGACCCAATGTCTGAATTATTGCAAAAGCAAAGCAAAGAGCGAAAATTGAAAGTTATTTTAAAAGCCTTGCTTGAATGAATTACAAATATTTTATTTGTTAACAAACATAAGATGGCAACAGTAAAAAATTTTAAATCATTGAGATAATATTTCCTATCATTTCCATACAATTAAAATCACGAGAAATACGCAGACGACAATCTATTACGATTTATCTTTCTTATTGTTGCATTAATAAAAATATTTTTATTCGCAAAAAAAAAAAATCAACACCTCTTGGAGCGATCGGCGTCAAAATAGAACCAAAGCCTGTTTACATATGGATTCACATATATTCCAAATTTCAACCAGAACGTAGCATTACTTCTTGAGATAGGGCACTCAAAATGGAAAAAAAGAACGGGTGATTGCGCTACCCCCTTTTTAGCTGATGACACAAAAATAAAATCAGTTCTTATACCCACTAAGGGCTACTTGCCGATAAATTTTTCTTTCATTCCGTTCATTATTTCTTGAGATACAGCAGTCACAATTGACGACAAAAAACGTTCTATAGCTCAACACACGTTTGAGTTATTGACACCAAAATTGAATCAGCACCTGTTCCTGTTAATACCAACATATGGACCAAATTTTGTTTGATTCCGCCAGTAACTTCCTGAGGAATAGCAAGCACGCGTAACTCGAAAAACGTCCCATTGCTCCACCCCCCTTGGAGGAATTCGCGCCAAAAACTAATGGGCACAAGTTCACATACGGGCACATATGTGTACTAAATTTCGTTCGATTTCATGCGGTAGTTTTTGTTGTAGAGCGGCCACAAAAACTGGTCACACACAGACGTGACACACATACATACACACACACATACATACACACACACACACATACATACACACACACATACACACACACACAGACAGACAGACATTTTCCAAAAATGGTCGAAATGGACTCAGCACACCTCAAAACGTTCGAATCCGTCAAAATTCGAAATTCGAAAATTTGCACGAATCCAATACTTTCTTCTATATATTAGATATAGAAGAAAGTAAAAATGTAAAATTCCATTTATGCTAAGTTGCTAGCTAAGTTGCAGAGATAAATACTAAAATTGCAAAGTTGCTTCTTCAAAATGTATTACAAGCTTTAATCGAAAAAAAATATTAATATATTTTTTATTTCATATAATGTGCCATAAAGCAGATTTCAGTCAACTTCCATCATTATGCTTAATTTGCATGATTAGTTAAGATTTACTGAAGATTGAATCTTTTATTGTAGATGCAATCCATTATATTGCTCACTCCTGTTGCAGGGGTGTGACATTTTTGCCCATTTATTTGCACTTTCCTGGAATTTTAACTTTGACTTGTAAGGTTGACCAAAGACGGTTGCATTGCATTTTTTAAATTCTTTTTCCTGGCTTTTGCACCACTCAGTCATTGTTGCAGAAGATATAACATTTTTGGCAAAAAAAAAAAAAAAATTCTTGAAATAGAATTTGCTACACATTTATTTGTTCTAAAGAGTTAACATTTAATATTTTTTAAACTTCAATGCTGGATGCAACATGTATGCCAGTAAATAAGCTGTAATTTAAGCTATGTTACACCAATTTTTGTATTTTTGATTTGGTTCTTTGTTTTAGCGATAGTCGATATCTTTTCCAAGTCTTTCCAAAATAAGAATGGAGTCGAATATAGATCAGCACTTTTTTTTAAAAACTTTGTCAGTACAACAGCAATCGATTTTTTGACTGTTCAATCATGTACTGTTGTACATTTTGCTTTACTTCAATATTTGCAACATTGTGTATATAAAAATCAGCATTATGTAAACTCAGAAAGAAAAAATACGAAAAATTGTTCTTTTGAAAAGATTATGCTTAAAAATATAACTTTTACTTTATTCGATAACTAGCCACCTGCGGCGACCAGCCAGTCCGCTTTCTTACGCCATTCGCCTTTCTAAGCAAGCAGCCACCTACGGCGGCTGTTTGGCTAACTTGTCATTTAAATTTTTACTTCAAGTTTGCTGACTTTGGCGGCTGTTTAAATAAATTTGGCAGCAGTATTAATCAATATATCTCTATCTTTTGTTGTGCCATTCACATTTTTACGCCAAGATTGCCGCCTTCGGCGGCTATCTACCTTTACGATTCATCTCTAAATTTTCTTATCCATCTCTATTTATTTTAACTTCCCCCCCCCCATTTCCTGATAAAAACAAAGATCACTCAAAAAAACCACTTTTTTTTTATTTAAGTAGAGCAAAAAAAAAAAAGTTATCTTCAAAATTCCCCATAGAGTGCAAAAAGTAGCGTTTGACAAAGAAAAAAAAAATCTCTGTTATTATTAAATTAAATGTGCATAACTATGAAATGTAACGTAATATTGATGCAGCGAAACGTTGCAACTTGGGGGGGGGGGGGGAGGAATGGAAAAAGAAATAAATGCCATCCCTAAATAAAAGAAAAAAAGCAAGCTCTGCCGGAAAACACGCGGTCATCACGTTATAAAATGTAGAAGTAAGCTGTATAGTAAAAACAAAAGATAAACATTGTTTGCGAATAAGATTCCATCATAAATACCGAATCGAAATCCAAGTAGTGACGTCAAAGGCATAAAAGATTGAAGAACGCTTTTTTCGACCGATGCGTGGAAAGCAGGGCTGTAGAGTCGGAGTCAAAGAGTCGGAGTCGGATCGATTTTGGGGTAAAGGAGTCGGAGTCGGAGTTGTTCAAAAACATGCCGACTTCGACTCCAGGCTTCTTATTTTCTTTCCTTTTCACTGATTCTTCTTGCATTTTTTAAAAACTGACTACCAATTGGTTCGATTACATGTATAAAAAGATACTAATGTGATACAATAACAGCCGTAATGGCAATCAGCTAGCTTGAGTGCTTACGGAACTTTCTGTAGCCGTCCCTTAGTTTGCTTGCTTTTGAACTTAACTAATAGCAACTGTCAGCAAACGATTTTGTTGCCTAACATTTTCAATTAATCACTTTCAAATAAAAATAGAAATACAGTGTTTTGTTCGATCTCAGTTATAAAATAGTAAAAGAAATGTAACAAATTAGTAAGTCGAGGCCCGTAGCTAAGGTTAAGACGTTTAAGGGTGATCGGCAAATTCAAAAAAGTTATGCCGCGAAAGCACGAATCCAAAAGATCCGATGAAATAATCTCAGGTTTCTTTTTTTCTTTTTTAAGACTCTTTCTATAAGCTTGGTTCTCACTAAAAAGTATGGAACAAAATAAGTGTAAATGATTTCTTGATTACAACACTCAATAATAGCAGTTAATCTTAAAATCTTCATATTAAGGTTAATTTTAAAGCAGCCAATAAAATTTAAATTAAAAATTTGACGAAGAAGAAATATAGGTATAGTAAAAGCTATTCGTATAACTTTGTATACTCCCGTATTTTGTGTAAAATTAGCTCCTGACGTATATGTGCCCTATTTTCGCTGAAATTTTATTGATGAAATAAAATTTAAAATATATTCGCAAAAATTTTCAAAATTAAAATATTTATATTTTTTATAAACTCTGAAATTAACTTGTGGTGTCATCTACCAGATGGGTGTCACCCGGGGCAACCACGCCCTCTCAAGAACTGGGATTTAGAAAAAAAAAGCTTTTTTTCTCTCAAGTTACAGCTTTCAAAAATTGAAAGCACACGATTTGATCAATATCAATTTGTTAAACATTAAAGGGGGGGGGGGGCAATTGCAGATAATCCTTTTCAAATTTTTTGAAAGGGATTTTTAAGTCATCTCACTTTTTAACTCGTAACTATTGGAAAATTTGATTTTTAAATTGAATTTCTAACGTTGTATGCGTCTTAAGTTTACAATAAAAAACAAAATGCGAAATTTTCATAAAAAGGAATTAATATTTAAATCTCTTTTTAGAGGTTTCTCCCCTTCCCCTGAAGGGAGAGAGGGAGTTGAAAAAATAAAATTAAAAATATAAAATAAATACGGAGTTGGAGTCGGAGTCGGGCGTTTCAAAATCCAGGGGTCGGAGTCGGCCATTTTCCTTCCGACTCCGCAGCCCTGGTGGAAAGACATAATGTGTTCAGCATTAAAAAATTGTTTAAAAAAAACTATTGCGTATTTTTAAGAACTTTTTTTCTTCTGAAGAGGGCGAAATGGTTTTACTATTACCAACTTAAATTTTAGAAATGGGGCTTTCATACTTCTCTCAGGCTGATGTTTAATTTGCATTTTTCCTGGGTTTTGTTTTTTTTAAAGGTTTTTTGAAAAATTCATTAAAAATACAAAAATTGCTCTATCTTCAAATTTTTTTCAATCATCATATTTAAAATTAAATCTCCTACCTTATAGTGCAAAAAATATTTGTGTGGTGCGATTGGTTCGGGGATCTGTGAGGTAAAAAGTGAAAAAAAACACATAAAACATTAAATAACTTTTTTTCTAATTAAAATATCAAAAATCGAAGCCCGAGGTGCACATCTTCAGCAAAAACTGCACCTGTATGCCAAATTTCGTCTTTCTAGGCCTTACCGTTTTCTCGGGATGCGCGCCACACACACACACAAACATCTTATTTTATTATATGTATAGATTATTCATATTATGTTGGTTTTATAAAGTTTTTTTCTTGGATCTTCATTATATTTTATCTTAACCCGCATCACAACCACTTGAAGTATTTCGTATCATAAAGGGTCTATATATACATGCATACTAATATGTTAATCAAGTCAAACATTTCAATCAATATTTCCCCGCAGAAAGCTATTTTAATTATTTAATTTAGTTACAATATTTTGTTCTTATCTCTTTGATTAATCAAGAAATTAGGTATAATATGACTATTGAATAACTGTTAATACATGGAACCTTAATTACCTTCCGAAAATTAATTGTTTTTCTCGCAAACAGTATTTAAACCAAAAAAACCCGGTTTAAACCAAAAAAAAAACTGTTTAAACAAAAAAAAACCTGTTTTTTTTTTTTTGAAAAAAACCGTTTTTTTTTACCAACCCTGCTTGACAGTGCCCAAATCCATTTCGATGAGTTTTGTCACTACATACGTATACTTGCGAGCGTGTGTCTGTAACTCGTATAACACAAAAACAGTTGTAGAATGTGTACACGACTTGTGCGGTGGAAAGTTTTGAACCTTCTTTTGACTTCAATCAGTTATTCCAAAAGATATGTTTACACATTCTTTGTGGTACATTAATGTAAATTTTACTAATCAAGTTACCATCTCCAAGGCATCTTTTAACCCATATTCTATAGTGGATGAATATTTTGTGTTACTTAGGGAGTGTTGTTGACACCAACCTCTCAATGCATTTTTTATTGTTTGCTGTATATATAGTTAAATAATTCTAATAGTTACAAAAAATTTCTATTGTCAGATTTTAATGAAAATCATTTTTTTTTTTTTTGGAACTAAAAATGTAACTGAACACATTAAGTAAGCTCCTTGAATTAGGCGGAACCTTGAACTTTCGAGACCTGTATTTTCAAGATCTACTGTAACATTAATGCATGTAGAATTGACAAGATATCTAATTTTTAGTTGTTCTTTATGTTTAAAAAGAACCCTCAAAAATATTTTGTACTCAAATGATAAGAACTTTCAATGAAAAGAATTTGTTTCAATGTTTTAATCTTTCTAAATTTTAAATGCTTGGCGCATTGTTCTTTTTTAATATAAGAGCTTCATAATGTTTCTCCTTTTTATATTTTTAGTGTGTAAAAATAGTTGAATACTGAAGGGAGTACTACTTTATATGTTATTCAGCATTTTTACCATGTGTATTGTACGTAAAACTTCTTATTGTTTGTGTTTATGTATGTTACAATTTCATTTCATTCAACATCAAAAGTTAAACTTTGCTTAAAGATGATCCTTTGAAAAACTATCATTTTTGTTTTATTTTTTATTAACTTTAACATATTCATTGTTTTAGTGTCATTTAAACTAATAAATTTCAAAGCAGAATACTTTGTAATGTTCTTCAACGTAAAATCATTTGACTAAATTTGTTCTGCAAATACTTCAAGCATTGTACATTCAGAAACAAGCCCTTTTCTTTAAATAGGGATCCCTAAATCAGAATTGTTTCCTACAGAAGTATGAAAGGAAAGTTGAATTCATCTGTTTAGTATTCGGTCTTAATGCTTAAAAGAGCATGAAATTAAAATTTCAGGCACACATTCTTGACAGAAAATGCAAAACCCTGCACTATGTCCCCATTCTTGACACCTAAAAGTGCCAGCGCTATTTCTACATCAACCTATTGGGATTCTCCAAAAATATTTTATAGGCCTTCGTTAATGCATAAAAAGTGCAAAAATGCAAACATCTGAACTTTTTTTTAATAATTTTACATGGCATGAGGGGCAATCAAAATAATGTTAATAAATAAATAAATTACTAAAATAATAAATAAAATTAGTTGTTACGGAAGCATGTAACAGAACACTTCAAAACTTTCTAAACAATTGAAGTATTTTCAGGATGCAAAAGGATTGAAACCTGAAACAAGGCATGCAATTTTCAGCGATGCACGTGTTTCTAAAACATGCATTTATAGTGAAAATTGCAGTGGATGAAGATCAGTTGAAACAACAATAGCGGAACCAAAAAAGCAAGAACGATCAGAATCCTTTTAAATTTATAGAAATATAGGATCACTCTGGGGCCAGAGAGAGAGAAAAAGTAATACAAGGAGGAAAACTTTACAAACCAAACATAGAAAGCTGGAATTCCAGAAAAACCTCATCCCTGTAGGGTGTTTAAGGGCATAAAGCAGATGCAGGCAGTCAAAATTGATTTTCTACAGAAATCTGAAGAATGTTTTGCACAAATTCTTCAGATTTATTTAAATTTAAAGTAAATCTGAAGTTCTTGTAAATAAAGCATCAAAATCAACATTTTGCGCAATATTTCCGCCAAATTAGGATACTTTTAGATTTTCTTCTAATTTGAAGGATCTGCAGAAGTTGTGCAGAATTTCTGCCAAATTATATCTTTAGTTCAAGATGTTTGTAGAAAGATCTGCAGAAATTCTACAGAACAGAAAATTTGTCAGTTTTCCTCTCACATTTGAACAGACTTGTTTACTAGGGCTCGACCGATTTCATTTTTTGGCCGATGCCGATTGTTCAAAGATGGCCGATGGCCGATTGTTTTCCTCCAAATGGCCGATGCCGTTGGCCGATGGCAAAAAAAAAAAAAAATCTAACAAATAAATTGATAAGATTGTCAGGGACTTAAAGGATCATTTATTCATTTCACTTTACTTCCTTTATACGAATAAGGAATTGAAATCACAAAAAATAATAGTAATAATAATAAGATTTAGACCTAAATTTCTATTTTACGATCACCCAATTTAAACTTCACACGTTTTTTCGGCACATCTGTACATGCATATGTACCTAACAACATATAGATGACGGAAATATCCATTTTGAACGCCTCCTTAATTAATTATCGCAAATTCTCTTGTGATGTCTTCATGCGCGTAAACTTGCGTCACTCAAAAACGTTATGAAATAGTAAGTTGAAAACTCATACGTACATAGTATGATCTAAAAGTTCGAGGACAAATTGTATATAACCTTACCCTGAATAGTTCACAATACCGAAGTACATCTATCTACAAAATAGTCACCTTGAACGACTAGGCACTTCTGCCAACGTTCGTATAGCTTTTAGAAGGACTCCTGGAAGACATTTATCGCAACCTCCTGAAAGGTCTCTTGCGCTGCTGCTTTACCTTCATCGTGGGGAAGAAGGCAACTTTTATGTTGAGGATGCACGGTTCGATTGGTCAATACTCTGATATGACAAACAAATAACATAACGTTTCGTCGGACTTTGCTCCGTGTGACTTTTACCTGTTCCGAGCAAAAAAACATTTGCATGGACGCCGCTTTCTTCCGTCAGATGAAGACAAAACTGTATCACAGAAGGTAGCGAAATATGGCTTCCAGGAGTGCTTCCAAAAGTTATATGAACACTGGCAGAAGTACATAGTCTCTCAAGGTGACCTTTTGATGGTGGATGTACTTCAGTAATGTTAACTATTCTGGGTAAGGTTTTATACAGCTTGTCCCCCGAACTTTTGGATCGTACTACGTACAATCTGTACAGGGTGCAGTTATGCTTCTCCTTTTTTGACTGCTGTATGATGGAAGACAAAGAACAAGAGTAAAAAAAAAGAAAGGAAGAAAAGCAAAGAGTGTTTAATAACCAATTGATTTGTTTTTTAATTGAACATATAACTAAGATTTCAGTAATATTATAATAATGTATGGATTAAGGTACACTAAACATAGTTAAAAAACATTAAATTATGTTGTTTAATCATTCAAAAAAAAAAAAATTAAGAATAAAACTATGAAACCGTCAACAAATTACGCAATTAAAGTGTAAAGATTGCACAAGGCATTTTTTGTCATCAAATTAAACAAAAAGGTAACAAATGAATTACAATATTAAATCATAATAGGAATATTTTTATATTCATTTAAAATTTATGAACGGAAAAGTTTGCATTTTTCATAAAAGCTATAACAGTGACATAAATTTTGCGAAAAAAAGGAATAGCCATGAAAAGAGCGAGGTTCTTAAAATGCATTCACAATAAATAAACTCAATATTTACACCAACTTAATAACTGAATATATATATACTATTTGATCTGATGTTTGCACACGTAATATTGAACAATTTGATTGTTTAATCTCTTATGAAGCATTACAAACAAGTTCAAATTAAATTTTTCAATTTAACAATAATTTTCTGAAATTTAAAAATTTGCATGATAGAAAATGCTTGAAACTTTTCTTAACATATTATTAATAATATGATAAAAACGAAAATAACTTATTCATTGATTTTATATAAATACATAAAAATAGCTACTTACAACAGAAAAAAAAATCGATCGCTATTAATGATGCAAAAAAGATGGCGCATTACGAAATATAGGTGAAACAAGTATAAGAAATATGCAAAATGATATTTCTTGACCAAAATAAATAATCGCTAAATATTTAAAAAATGCTTGAGACGACGAGGGCGGGTTAGGGGGTCACCCTTTGATTTTGGAGTAACTCACAACATTAAACTTCGGCCTCATTTTTTTATTACAGAACCGCTACCACCAACGCCTCGGAAGAGTTTCTGAATCTACTTCAGCACTTCCGAAGAAAAAATTCAAAAGTCCTTTAGATTTCCGAATTATGTCACCATTCAAAACGTCTTTAATCAATTTCTTACATTAATGCTCTAAATTCTTCCTAAACAATAGATAAAGTTTGAAAAAAATCTCTAATTTTATGAATGGTGTTAGTTTTAAACAACTCAGAAGTACTAATAGAGTTTAATTTCAGAAATTGATGGATTTGGAGGAGGGGCACGCAAGTAATCTCGAAAATACAAAAAATGGTCGTAAAAAATAGAGTTCAAAATAATCATAAACATTGAGCAGAAAAACCTTTTTAACCGTTTAACCGCCGAACTATTGACGGATGATCAAATTTGAGTAATTTTTTGAAATTATGTCTATTTATGTCTAGTAAATACAGAAATAAAATAAAATTTCCAGAAAAAAATTTTTTACTATGTTTTTCAGTGTGTTCCATTTTTGGAACATTGGCGCTTTGCATGAAGTTTTTTTTTTCAGAGAATTTTTTTAAACTAAGAGGTTTTAAATGCGGTTTTTATCTTAGCATACTTTATAAATTAATATTTTAAACTAATAAATTAATACTTTAAAAATAATGTTTTAAATTGTATTTATGCACATATCAGAATTCAGAAAATCCAATACAGAAGTATCTAATGCCCATGATATGAAATTAAGAATTGCATTCCTTCATTGTATCTCTTGATAAGATGAGGTTGTGGCACATCTATCTTGCATTTCTGCGCATTTGAGTAACATTTTACAGATGCAAGTGGCTCATGTGTATAAAAATTAGATGCTAATGTAACCACTGCATTATCATTCCAGCTGCACAGGTACACTGATCCATCAGATCGATAATCAAAATTTCCTCGATCTTCTTTAGAAAGGGCTTTTTTAGATTTCAGTGGACAATGGCCAGTTCGGTTTTCACGAATTGTTCCTGTTGCTCGTACACCTTTTTTGATAGCTGAGAAATTAAGTCATATGATGTAAAAAAGTTATCAAAGTATACTTCATGCTTAGACGTGTCAGTCAAAACTGATAATAGATCATTTACAACTCTGGATCCTAATTGCACATCAGGGGATCCTTCTTTTCCTGAATAAATCTCCATCGAATATGGGTATCCACTTGAAGAGCACAACATCCAAATTTTGATGCCGAATCTTATTGGTTTTCATCTAATAAACATTTTACATGAATGCCGACCGTAGTAGGGAACCATAGATTCATCTATGCTCAATTTTTCATTGAATACACCAAATTGTTGAAGGTTTTTACACAATTCTTCGTAAATAGGGAATACTTTTCTTAGTTTGTCATTTTGTTTTAATTCATGGTTGTCCATCAAATGAAAGTTGTTTTTTATTTTTCGAAAACGATTTTGAGGCATAACTGTTGGTACAATTGGCACAGATGTATCTTCTGCACTGCTCCAATACATATCTTCAGAAGGTACAGAATGGTACCCACTCAATAGCAGCAAACCAAAAAATCGTGGGATTTCATCTCTGTCAACATCTATTCTTCCTCAGTGATATTTCCTGGTTCATCAGGGGGTAATTGGCATATATCTACATCTGGCAAATCCGAATCTGACAATGTCTCTAAGTAAGCCACAGCTTGTTCTATAGTAAGAAATCTTGTAGACACTTTTTAACATTTATGAACAGTTGGTATACATCAAACAGAATTTCGTTTCGCTCGAAAACAAAGCAAGCAAATTATTGAACTGCATTTAAAATATGAAGAATAAAACGCTCACTAATATTATTTTTTATTATCACGTAACAATGTAGCTTTCCGAGCAGGTGTGGATTCGTCGCCATATAGTCCGTCAAACAGAAGACTGTTATTATTTTCTTTGCTAACGAAACTTCATATCCTTTCAAAATATAAACTTACTTGGTTTTGCCAACATCTACATCAGAGTACATTCAAAATTAGAAAAAAAAAACATATTACAAAAAATGAAATTTCCCCTTTGAAGTCGAACGATTTACTTCTTCGAAATTTGACTCCCTAAAACGCCAATGTTCCAAAATTGGAACATGCTATTTTGAAGGGGTACACCTTTCGGAAATATCATTGTACATTTCTATAAGCATTTTAAAATCATACATGGAAGTATTTTTCACAACTATAATAAATATCATCACGTTTTCTGAAAAAGCCAATTTTTGGTAAATTTTATAAGAAAAAGTTGCAAAAAGCTAAAAAAACACTCATCTTTGAAAAATCGCAATAAATAATTTAAAACATATAAACAATCAAGCAGGAAATCAAAAAATACTTTGAAATAAGACTAAACTGTGTTAAAAAAAACTTGTTTATTTTAACGTTATTTCTTGGGAAAATTTTCACTTAAATATGATGTTCCATTTTTGGAACATTGGCGGGTAAACGGTTAAAACTTGCACATGAGTTTGTTTTGACGTGCAGTGGCGGATTTAAAATATAGCAAATGTTCCAACTGCGCGAGAGGCCCCATAGCCGTAGGAGTTACAAAAATGCCTATGATAAATGTTCTACAACTTTTGTGATAGAGAAATAGAGCCCTAAAATGTATTTCGACGGGCCTCAAACTTGTAACTCTGCCGAAGCGATACAGAAAAGACTGCACTACTGTGATTCATATTACAAATATCGAAAAATTAAAAATTACTGTCGATACAACAGGAATCGAACAAAATGAAACAAAACCGGTTTCGCCATCTCATATTCGTTTTCATAGTCTCCAATTCGGCAATATATCACCAAATGATCATCATTCTGAGACGCTATATTAGTTTTGCATTGAAATAGGTAACTAATAGCCACAAAAATGAGTAAATAGGCTTTTTAGAACACCCGATCAAATACAAAAAGGGAAGTGCACAACTGGAACGTACGCATACCCCACATGCGAAAATTTAGCCATCTACAGCTTACCATTTTTGAGTTATGACTTATGAGAGATACTTACGTACATAAAGCCGCAAGAAACAACGCAACAATTAACTTGTTTGGTACCTGAATGCAGTATTAAAAACTCTTTCAGGTGTGACTAAAATAGAAATTCATACTGAAATTTAGTAAACAATTTTATATGAAAGCAACCTTTACTTTGTATTAAAAGGTAAAACAACAATTGCTCTTTTTTTTCCAAAAACATCGGCCAATTCCATCGGCTTTTCCATGTTTTTTAAGGCCGATGGGCCGATGTTTCCTGCAAGTTAGCATCGGCCGCCGATGCCGATGGCTAAATTATTGAACCATCGACGCCGATGCATCGGTCGAGTCCTATTGTTTACCTCGCAAATTTAGTAGTATTCTGCTTTGGGGCTAGTAAATGTATATCAAGTAAGTTTTTGCTTCAAAAAAGAAAAATAAAAGTTGAATAAAAAGTTTTTTCTTCTTTACTTTTTCCTATATATTTTGTTCCCTTCCTCATTTCTTATAAATAATAATGTTCACTTTAGATATTAATGGAACATCTTAATCAAATTCTGCTTACTTCTTACAGCACTTCTACTGTCTTAGGTAAAACATTCAATAAATTGGGGTTATGTATCCTTTCAGGGATTACGTATATATAAGTAATTATTTTGTTAAAAAGAGAAAACATAAATAAAACAGGTGGAAAGCAAAACATTGTTCTAAAAGTACTTGAAGGCAAAAGCATAATAATAAATGCATGTTTTAAATGTGAGAAAACACTTGATTCCTCAGTCCCCTTTTTGATATTTGCACCAAAATTGAATCAGCACTTGTACACTCTGAAATGTTTAATCCATGAACCTTTTGTATTTCGACTGGATCTCGCTGTAACGCGTCATGATCGATCTTAGACAATGTGGTTATTATCTTATGGCATAAATATTGCAAATCATGTGACCCATGGGGTATGAACTCACGATCTTTGATGTAACACCATTAAAACAATCTCTTGGAGTTAGGTCCAAAGAGACAGTGGCTGCGAAAGAAGTTGATTGCTGTCATCAGAGTTTAGTGAAATCCAACGACTAAGAAGCTTGTGATTGAGGAAATGGATAACGTCTGTCAGATAATAGGAGGTGCCCCATCTTAAATGAACGACCACTGATTGTGACATAATGCAGCGAGTGACAAAGGAATTAGTCTTAAGATGACTTGATATCTGCCGCATTACGAAAGGTTCACATATCGAACGTTAGAGAAACAAAACTTGTAATTTCCTTTTTCAGTAAACCCAACATGGTTGCTGTATTGGTAATCTGTTTCTTTAATAAACCTTACAAGTCCTGGAGGGAATTGCTACGAACCAAACGAGGACCCCTTACCCTTTCTTGTAGCACCCAGTTTGAGAACCCCTGAATTTAGATAATGACAATTATCACCATCTACTTTTTTTTTTTGAAGAAATGAAAAAGGATTTTTCAAATAAAATTCAATGTAAATATCTTGAAGTCTTAGGATAGCGTTCAATTGATTTTTGAGTAATATAAGGAGAAATCATAAGTTTACTATACAAATAAAGTTAAATTCAAAGACCAAATATTTTTTATATTTTATTGGGTGTGTTTGTAGATAAAACATTCCTTTGTTTGTTTGGAGATGTATAGTAAAAAGCCAGATTTAAGAAGAAAAAGCCAAAATAGTTTTATGGAAATGGCTAGTACAGTAAACCCTCATTTAATCCACACTCTATTAAATCTGACTTCACTTAGTCTGGACAATCGTTTAGATGTACACGTTTTATAAATAAAAGGCAAGTTAGTGCAATAATGTAATTCTGCACTTTGTATTTTTGTAATTTTCTGTTATTCAGTGTTATACTTCATTCTCTTGAATTCAAAATATAATTCTTGCTGTGTACAGTAATATGTTCATGTACCTTGCCACAATTTATAGCTTGTTTTGATTAATTCGTAGTTTCATTAATTCAGACGACCTGGATTCCTTATTAGTCTAGATTAATGAGGTTCTACTGTATCTGTCTCTTAAGCACTATAGTGGATCCATACGGACACTTTAATCACTTAATATCTATTATCTTTCATTCTTAACTTAAAGAAATATAATACATTTTTATGCAGGACTTAATATGAAAAGACTAAAATGTATGAATTAAAAGTTTCACTGAGTTTTCTGCATCCAATTTATTTACTATCTTTGAAATGAATATACAGTTGCCTTTGTTGAAACAAGTTTGATCCTTTATATTTTGTATGTTTTCCTTTATTACTGTACATATTCAAAAAAAAAAAAAAAACTCGTATATTTTAAAAACTTTTAATGGAGAAAGGAATTCTCATTGGATATATAAACCGTATTGAAATTTAACAAGTTCTTAATTTTTTATTTCTTTCAAAATTTTCATTTTAAAAAGCCTAATTTCAAGTTTCCATTTATAACTCTCTTTTTATTTTAATTAACAATGCAATTTTCAAAAGCAGTAGAGAACAATTTTTGAGACATTTATGGAATTTTAAATTTTATTTTGGGATACTTGATATACATTCAATACATACTATTAAAAATGGAAAAATAGTTTTAAAATCTCTTAAATAAGTTTTATATTACAGGTGAAGTCATTAAATGTTCATTTAGAGATGCTAGCTTTGGATTTTTGGAGCGACATTATGATATGCAATTTACTCCTAGAAGTGAAAGTAAAGAAGAAAATAAATTGCTTGTTCAAAGTGGACATCCTCTTTCTGAACATCTTTCTCTACCTCTGCCAATGAGTATCTTTACTTGCGCGATATGTAAAAAGAAATTTTCTTACGAAAGTTTGTTGAAACGTCATTTGCATGTCCATACAGGAGAGAGACCTTTTGGCTGCCACATTTGTGGTAAAAAATTCACGCAAAAAGTTCATTTGCGAGTGCATTTGCTTTCTCATTCTGGTGAAAAACCTTACCAATGTACCTTTTGCTCCAAAAAATTTAGCGCCAAGCAAACTTTGAGAACACATTCTTGTTTTTCTAAGTGCTAGTGTTTTATATGATTTTGGTCCATCTTTTTCTTTTCTTTTTTTGAAGTAATGTGCATTTTTTTTTCTCATAAACATTTTATTGTGGCACACTATGTTTTTAAAGTACTTAAAACAATTCTGTAAAATTTGTCAAACTGAAAGTATATTTGTAAACGAAAAAGGCAATTTTTAAAATTTATTTTTATGTTGGTAGTTAAGCTTGCCTTATTCCATTAAAAGAACATGTGAATTGACCCGACATTTAAAACTTTTCCGCTCTTTTAATACAAATGTATCACTTTGTAATATTTTAGTAAGGAGATATTACAAGAAATATATCTATATTTATTTATTTGGATGGTGTGTAGTAGTTCAAATGTTTCTCTAATTGCTTCCACATTGAATTGTTGTAAGTGATGCCTGCTTATATAACCAAGAAACGTTTTTTGGGAAAAAGAAAATATATATATATATATATATATATATATATATATATATATATATATATATATATATATATATATATATATATATATATATATATATATATATACATAAATATATATAATTAGTGCAACAAAAGTTGCTGTGGGTACTGCTACATACCAAATAAACTGTTTTGCTATTTATAAAATTTTAAATTTTGGGAATCCTTTAAAATTTATGAAAAAAATGAATTTATTCCCAACAAATCTTGGACCATGCAAAACTTGTTAGTGATTGAAAGCATTTTGTGTTGTGTACCAAATCTCAACAGTAGTTTTTCTCAGTAGTGTTTGCTATTAATTTGTTCTGTTTGGATTGCTTGCAAAACAGTAGTACAGTAACACGTTTTCCGATGTGAAGAATTTTCCTATTTTTAGTATACAGCAAAATTTTTCTGCTCTACAGTAACAAAAGTCAACAGCTAGTTGTTATTGCTTTTCTTTTACTTTTGGGTTAATTTATCTTTATTTTATTTCATTTTTATAAGTTACATTAAATAATTGCTCAATATATTTTTCTGAAACATTTTTGGGGGACGAGAAAAAGCTCTATTTTTTAAATATTATTTTTATTGTTTTCAATTCTAATGTATTGAAAGGAAGTACACTGCATACACCTATTAAGATTTGAAGGAAACAAAAAGGAAATTTGTTGTAAAATGCAATGATACAATTTCTGATAATTGTTTCATGACTTAATTACAAATTTTTATGAAAATTGGGAATTTTTTTATTTATTTTAAAATGATTAATTTCACTTTCATAACGTTTATGTAGATGGCAAATTAACTTAGCTTGTCTAATCATTCTGTTTTAGACATATATAAAGTTCTCATGTGTCGAGATATTTTCAGTTCATTATACTCATTAAATATGTTGCAGTACTGTTCCGTGCAAAATAAAATTAGTATTTTATGTAAAAAATACTAGTAAGAATTGTTTGAAACAAGCTTGTTTAGTACTGATGAAACTTTGCTGTACCGTTTTAGGTTCAACCATGTATGAAAGTTAAAAACTGAATATCAATAAGTATCATAAATAAAGATTAATATTTTATTTTACATTCCTGTGTTATTCTGAACCTTTTAATATTTACACAAAATTTAATAGAATTTCATCTTAAAAGCAGTGGGAGCATTTCATTTCCTCTGTATAGTTATCTGTATATGTGTTTGAAAAAAGAGATTAAAGAGCCGGCCTAATGTGTAGAATTGTGAATTTCGATATGATCAATTTACATGGCAACCTACAATCGTCCAATACTACGCTTGAACCTTATCAGCCTTTTCCCCCTGCATGGAGATTTTCTTATCACGGTTTGAACATGCCTCCAATAACCTGGCTGAAAATTCCAAACAATGTGTGAAAAGTTTATAACTCAAAATGGTCTTTAAAGAGTACATGCAAAATTACTTAACAATTATATTTTTTATAGTAAAATTTATCCTACAGTGGTTTCTTGTAAATATATTTGGGCTGAAATCAGTACCATTATTATCTATATTACTTTGTGGAGTCAATATCAGACAAGAAATGATTGATTGGTAGAATTCTTAGTTTAAAACACGGCTCCTCGTGATTTTTGACTTTCTCCTTGTTTTTTTCTTTATTCCTATCATTAGCAATAGTAGAGCAAATGCAAACTGCCGGTATATTTGAAATGTAACAAGTTCTATCCTAATTAATCTAACCAAACTTTAGTTTATTTACTGCGTTCAATATTTGGTTTTCTAAGAATTTATTTTTTCTTTCTTAAAAATTTTGATTTGTTTTGAAATTTGAAAGATTTTTGATTAAATTTATTGTGGAGATGTTCATTTATAGATTTGCAACTTGGCTGTTATGTATTGACTGTTTTCACTAATGAAGAGGTTCTACTGTATCCTCCGAATAGCCTCGGAATAAATTTATCTATTCTCAAAATTGTTTTTTTTTTCCTTCAATTACAAAAAAGGAATAATTAAAGAAATCTCGTCATTGAAATGCTTTTTTTTTAGAGGAGGGAGAGGGGAGGGTGAATATTTTAAAGATCGTAATATATTTGGACTGAAGACAAGAAATGATTGATTGGAAGAGTTCTTAGTTCAGTAATTATTTTTTAAAAAATCTTTGAACAAAATGGTGTCAATTTATAAGGAATATACTCTCAGCTCTGTTGCTGTTGTACTGCTGATTAATAATGTATTGAAAATGCTTTTAACTGCTGTTTTGCCTTACATTGTTTCATCTATGAAAAGTTTCTTTTATGTTGTCCTTGAAAACTTAAAATATAATTGAAAAGCTTTTGAAATCTGCTTTTAGGACAATGAATTAGGAACATTGTTTTGCCAAGTCAAGAAAGTAACATCATTTCTCATTACCAGTTTGGGCTTTTTGTTTCTGTTATGAGAATGAACCTTACTTTGTTTCACATATAATGGGACTGCATTCTATTTTTTTACTGTTTAGAAAATGAAAACAAGAATAATTTCTAAGCATATTATATTTTATGTTATCTTTTAGTAGATTCAACCAAATGCAAAATGGATTTCGATAACTTAATATATTTTGTCAATTTGGTTTCTGTTCTCCCGAGTTATGAAACTTCTGTAAGAAAAGCTTTAGTATAAATCTTCTTAATGTTGCACCTATATTTTCATAATGTTGTACCTAATGAATACACTTAAATTTATATTTATTGAACCTATGTTTGAAGACTGTTGCTAGTCCCATTTGATTTCTTTACTGCACTTTGAAGGAGAAATCCTTCAAAGTGCAGTGAGCTCTATCACTTGATTAGAGCTCATTAATTCCTTCAGTAGTTGAAATAAACATTTTACCCATATTTCCCGTAACATATTTTGTATTTTCAGATGTTCCTGAGAACTTGGTTATTGATCCTAGTATAGTTGACAGCCTTGATGAAAGTGAGTCTTTTCTTATTGCTAATGGAATTGAGGTATCAAGCCTTGTCGAGACTGCAGAGGACATGGATTTTGGTAATTTGCCAAATAAAACTCCTGTATTGCCTCCCATAAGGCAAATGTTGGGGAAAACTTGCAGGTACTGTGGCAAAGATTTTTTGTTTGAAAGTCGTTTAAAGCGTCATCTGTTTATTCATACTGGAGAACGGCCGTTTCAATGTCAGCATTGTGGTAGGACATTTAACCAAAAAGCTTCACTTGGACAGCATCTCCTAACCCATAGTAAGATAAAACCATATGAATGCAGCATCTGTGGAAAGCAGTTTATAAAAAGAAATAACTTAACCATTCACAGCCGCACACATGCTCCAATCACATATCCTTTTGATAAAACTTTAGTTCCATTAAAATGAATCTTGCCAATTTGTAGATTAAATCTTCATGCCTAGAAAAACTCTTAAAGTAAAAGCAAAAAATATGTAAAAAAAAGTTGTGTTCAAACATTGTAGTTTTGCTGTCATTTGCTACTGTACTTATTTCATGCTAACTTTTGTTTAAAAAAAAACAATCAATTTTTACTAATTAAAACATTATCTGTGTTATATTTTCGAAATCTTATACCTGATGAAGTTTATGCCTATTTTCTTGCAATTAATCTATACATTGTAGAATCCTATGTAAGGATTGTCCAAGAGAGAGGGAATCAACATACCCCAAAAGGTAAATGACAAACTATGAATGTTGTTAGGAATGCTACATTTATTAGTTCTAATGCAATTGTTTTTAGTAATTTTTTTGATGATATAGGGAAAGTCATTTTTTAACTATGTTTCTGGGAGATTGCTTATTATTTCAGTCTTTTAGCATCCTTTGAAATTGTCATTTAATTTTTTTTTATTTTATTAATGATAAAAGGAATATTTTGTTTTGAAATTGAATTTTTGTAATTGCCAACTTCTTTGAGTGTAAACATACTTCTTGAGATGACTCTTTATTAAGATTTTATCTTTTCTGTCTTATTTTTTTTCTTTCATTTCCAATCATTGTAATGCAAGTTCAATACAGTTATGTTTTACAATTAAATTTAATTTTGGGCATTGCTGACTTTCAGCTATAATTTTTTTTCTTCTGAAATATGAATGCTTCACTTGCTAAATTGATTGACTACATTAAACAAAAAGTGATGAGGAAATCAGCCTTAGGAATAAACGGGCTCTTGTGTTGCATTATCTGTCATTATATGGTCAGATATGTATTAAACTTTAATGCAAATTCATATAATACACATCAGTAAAGCATCATTAAAGCCGAAGCAAGGAAATTTTTAAAAACTAGATTTAATCGGTTTGGCAAGTGAGGAATGCAGATATTGGATTTTAAGGAATAGAATGTGTAATATTATTTGATTTATTTTGAATATTTTTTATCTTACATAATTTTTGTGTATTTCAAATAAACTTGTTTAACATTTTGTCATACATCTCAGTTTGATTTTGGTTATTATTGAAATACAGCAGTCAGTTTAATTTTTTTTAGATGGAATATGTCAATATTTCATATTTCTTCAGTTCTAACTTAAATGTACTTTGTTAATGCAAAGTCGAATCTATGCTTTTTTGCATTCGCATTTTAAATTTTACTACAGTAGATTTGGCAGGGATTGTAGGAACTAAGGAAAATTTTCAGCTATGAGGTTGCTATTTTCAACTGTTGATGCCTTCAATTACCCCAGCATTTAAAATCCACATGTTTATGTTGTGTTACTTTAATTTTACTTCATGGTTAAAAATGTCAACTAACATGTAAAGTATATATCTACAGAAATCTACTTATTATTTTACAAAATAAAATTAATAATACTGTTTTTTTGTATGAAAGAGGCTTCCGATATTTTTATACTTTGATTGCTTAGCTGTTATGCTTTAAACAGTTTTTTGAATACTTAATTCTTTTTTTAAATTTGCAGGGGGGCCCACCTTGGGGGGTCTCATTGTGCAGACTGCAGCGTTGAAATTTTTAGGGAAGGGGGAGTGTTTTGAGGGGTATTTTTCTCATTTTTAGGGGGACTCTTGCTTTGCAGGCCGGAGGTCTTCACAATATTTAGGGGGTGGGCATCCCTGAAATTCGCAATGTTTTATTCCGACAATCGATGAACTGGTCCCTAAAAGCTCTTTAACTTTTAAAAATGAAACAATTTTATTATTTAATAACTCATTTTGTAATTTCTTAGTCATGCTCTCATCTCATTTTATCTGTTTAAGCATATCAGCCAACTCATAAGATTACATTAGTATTTGGATCCAGAAAACTGAAAGAAAATGCTTGTTCTGTTATATTCTATCCTATTACAGTCTGTATTTTTTTTTTGCAAACACATGCATACAAAAAGTTTTTTTAATACTGGTTTGTTCTGTCTGGGAAATTTTGAAGCAATGATGAATAAAGTTTAGTTTTTAATAAAACAAACATTCTTATGCGTATTTTATTGTTAACATGCTGTGTAGCTTATTGAAGATTGTATTTTTAAATTTTACTTTGCTAAATTTTACTTTTGTAATTAATGTCTTTTTGCTTTTAAAAGACATTTTCATCATATATTTAGTTCTCCTTAGTTGGGTGGAACTATATACGCAAAATAGTGATGTAGGTAAAAAATACAATTAATATTATGCCTTACAACCTTAATGGAGTGGGAAAGAAAAATAGCAAAAACAATTCAGATATAACTGCATGAAAAATATTTAGAGGAATGTGTTGCCAAGAGAAATAGCAAGGCAAAGTGAAATAAAATATTTTATGGATCATTCCACTGAAAACAGTCATTTTTTCAACGCACGTCATGCATCATATGTCATTAAAAATAATGCTTTCAAATATTGATGATCAAATTTGTCTGTTAAACAAATTGCAAACTTGTGTGTGACATAAAGCAAAAAATTTTGTCATTACTCTTTAAAATCATTACTTTGTAATGAAAAATATGAACCGTCACATGTAGAACAAGTGGCCTTTTTCATGGAATGGCCCTTATTTAGTTTTCAGTACCATCTATCTGGTAGTATTTTAATCGTGTTGTTAAATTTTGTTAATTCCAGTCAGAAAATAGTTAATTCTAAAGATTAAAAGACTGCTAAATAATACAAGTTATTTTAAAAATTTGATACTCATATTGTAATATTTTGTTAGACATTAAAAAATATATTTTGTTGCTATAAAATAAGATAGTTCTTGTTATTGGGATTTCAAATATAAATTGAAACTACTGATGTTTGTGCAGTATTCTTTTATTTAATAATTAACTTTTTCAAAACTTTAGGTTATTAGTACATTTTGTCAGTTTTATGTGAGGCTAAGTCGAGTAGTATATTTTTATTCATTTATTTATTCATTATTCACTCACTCATTCATTAATTCATTGAGAGAAAAGTATTTTCATTCACTCTCTGATATATAAAGCTGCAGATGTTTAATACATTTCTTACTGCATTTTCTAAGTATTTTGAAATAAGTACAATTGACCTCCGGTCGCAGTGTTTGGCTCTGCTGAGCCTTCCATTCTTTCAAGTATTTTAACAAGCCCTATAACTTGCAAATCGTTAAAGTTTTTTTTCTCCATGAAAAAAGAAACGAAATATCCCTTAATATACTTGATGGGCTAAATGATTTTACTCCCAATGCATATGTTTTCATTGTTTTACAAGGTTTTCCCATGGTCGCATTTTTCGAAAAATGTGAAAATATTATCTAAATTACGAAAATGCTGCAAATATTTTTGCCTTCCTGCAAAAATAAAAGTGAAAAAAAAATATATATAAGAAAAAGATTAATTATCCGAGAGAAAAAGCAAGCATGGTGATATTCAACTTAATCTTCTATAAATCAGAAATAAAAAAAAATTATCTGCTTCCAGCTTCTATTGGTTAACAAATAAATTACTTTTACTAAAATGTTTAAATTACTACCAAGCTCAACAATATTTAGTCTTATAAGCACAACCAATAGATACGTCATTGCAAGGGGGAGGGAGAGATTTGTTCTTTTTAAAAACCAAACTTTTACTCTCTCAATAAAAAGTAAAATTCTTTTTTTTTTCTTTTCTTTTTTTTTTCATTTCCATTAAAAAAAAAAAAAAAAAAACTGCTGTGTATTTATTTCTTTAAAGATATCATGGCTGAATTTGGAATCTAGTTTTGAACAGGAGCTTAACCCTGTTCAGCTTAAATCCTGTTGTTTTAGCACAAATAATTTGATAGTGACTTTCAAATTTGTTATTATTTGACTTTAAAATTTGCTAATAAACTGGGGGGGGGGGGCGGAGTAGATAATAGGGAAAAAAAGTAAGAGGCATTTTCTTTGTTAAATGCTTTATTTCTTCATAAAGATTGGTAAATATCTATGGCTCCCTTAAGAAGGGAAGAAAGTTCTGACACTGAAAACTGCCTTACAAAAGAAAAAAAAAGTTCACCTCTTCTTCTACTGCAATTGATGGTAATCCTAATGCTTCATCCAAAAACATTTTATTAAATGACTTTGTGGTAGAGCATGACCTTTAGCCAAGCAATGCCTTGTTATCATACACTACTCACATACTCTTTGGACCAAAACTTCATGTATACTTTGAAAATGTTGTTCTGGAGTGTACTGATAAAATGCATTAGTTTTCAATCTTTTTAATGTAACTAATACTAAATTTAATGTAGCTTAAAATTTAAGATTGCACCAAAACCTCTTTCCGAGCTCATCCTGATCACAACCTGAGATTGATATACAGTCGAACCTTGATATCTCGAACCTCTTTTATGTCAAAATTTTTGCACAAAAGCAAGTTTCAGTTGTCGTTTTTCTTGGGCAATTTTTGTAGTAAAACCAGTTCTAAGGACCAGTTTTCATCTCTCTTCTTGGAAACTTTGATTAGGGGATTGAAGCAAGATAATAGGGAAGTTTTGGTATGAAAGGGGTGCTGTATTTTCCCCAGAGTTTAGAATCTTTGTGCATTTCTCTCGAAAATTGTTGTCCACTTTGAGGAAAGGGGGTTGATTTTTCGCCAGTCAGATTTCAAGTGAAAACGGAAAATGCGTTCCTCATTTTCATTATTCTGCTTTTTTAACTCCTACAAAATGGCTACTGAAAACTTTTTTGAATGTGGGGAGCTACTAGTTGAAGATAAGGATTTTTGAATTTTTAGGTGAAAAACCAAGTTTAAGTTGTTGTTCATTTCAAAATCTCTTCTTGTGCACTTTCGATAATTATAAAATTTCAAATCTAGTAAAATATTGAAGACTACTTTATTGATCGTTATTCAAAGTGGTCTCATATTACATATATAAATGCATATAACTTATGTGTATGTAATTGTGAGAATTTCTAGTGTAATTTTTTCAAAACCTTGGTAACTCAAAAACTAGATATCTCGAATTTTTTTTCTGTCCCAAGAGATTTCAGATATCGAGGTTGTACTGTAAACCAATACAATGGAAAGTTTCTTCAGTTATGACATTTTTCAAACATATATTGCATGGTGAATATTAGAACTATGCAAAATATGCTTAAAGACAGAGAAGAATTCCGCCATATTACGAGTAGGTAACTGTTGTAGACAATTCACAGGTACTACTAAGAATTTTTAAAACTAGATTATTAATTCATCATCAGGAGGGGAAAAAAATACATTCTGTAACTAGGCACGTTCACATATCTAATTATTCAACATATCAGAATTGCAAGGTTGAAGCTAGAACTAAGCAAGTCAACATGTCTAGTTTTAGCACTGCAAGTCTTCACATCTCCCAAATTTAAGTTTCCCTCAATATAGCTGAATTGAAGTCCCCTAATTGTAGTGTTCATCCGATGAAGTGACATATTTTCCTCCATGTATATTATTGCTATTCACTTCTTTCGTACTACATATTTTTTATGAATTCGTATCTGCTTCATATTTTTAAAATGTCTCCTTGATTTTTTTTTTATGTTGACGGCCTAAAAACTTATCTAATCCTTCATCATGGTGCTTAGATTTAAATTCCTATTTCTAATTTTTGCTCTTTTTTTTAATAAGGAAAATGATTCTATAATAATGCTGAGTGTTAACTGGTTTTTGTGTTTTACAGACATCTTTTCTATGAAAAATTGTCAGTCAAGTTCAGGCACTGGTGAAGTATCATCAAACAATTCTAAGCCAAGACCCCATTTGAAATGCAAGATTTGTGGTAAAACTTTTAAACAGAGATCACATTTAAAAGATCATGTCTATGTCCATACTGGAGAAAGACCCTATCAGTGCAAGTACTGTGTCAAATATTTTAAACAGAAAAGTGCTGTCAGAGTGCACTTCACTACTCATTTAGGGGGAAAACAATATGCGTGCCATTGCGGTATGCAATTTTTTCCGAAGAGACTTGTTTCGACATTCTTATGTTCATTCTAAAAGTACAGATTGAGTAGCTAATAAAGGCAGTTGTTTCAGAAAGAAACTTGTTTTCATTATTAAAATTGCTCAAAGTATAATAGCTGCCAACTTGTACAATTTAGCCATACATTGTAAGATTTTCAGACGTTTTGTACGATTTTACAGTCTTATGGCAGATTTGAGCAAGAACTGCGCTCTTCTTTAACGGATAACAGCATGGAGAACATTTTAATCTGTAAGAACTTACAGAAAAACTATTGTTTTGAACAAGTTTTTGATAGACAATTTTTGAAAGCTGCGAAGTCAGCAACTTATCAAAGAAATAAGTTTATTTATTTACTTATTTTTTAATTAATTTATAATTTTTTTTTCTTATAAAAGCACAGATCAAGTAAAGGTAAGGATTTGAAAATATTATAATACTTGAAATTTTAATACTTTGCTTTATAATGGTCAAAAAAGCGTAGAAATATAGCCACCGCGTACATTGTAAGATTTTTTAATTTGGCATGTTGGCAGCTGTGAAATATTCATTTTCCCCTGCTACCATCAATGTACTTTTTTTAATAACATTTCTTCTATTTGTTGAATTTTCTTTTTTCTACCATCAGTACTGATTCCTTTTAAATGTATGATAAAAACAAAGAATGTGAATCACCTGATTTCAAGTTATAACCTATATTTTGTAATGAATGAGCCAGCAGATTCTCCCGAGTAGAATTACTTCTTACAGTAGGGGAGAGTGTTGTATCTTGGGACACTTTTCATATTTTAATTTTTAATGTCAATTATTTGAATCAAATTTAAAATCTAAAAGTCACATTAAAATGCCCCAACATACGCCTATGCGATATATATATATTTTTTAAATTCAGATAGTTTGAAAATAAAATGTGGCCAGGCATTCAAAGTAAAAGTTCCAGGCTGTCCCAAGGTACTACATCCTACTCTGCCTTGGGATGCATCCTGTTGTACTATGTGAAAATCTTTGTGATTCAGGAAACAGTCATATACTTGAACCAATTTTGTATCATTAAAAAAAAAAAAAAAAATCATGGTAATGGATTAAATCTTGAATTTTTAATAATGAATTATTATCTAACATTAACTGGGTTTAAAAGACTAAATAAGATATTAGAATGCACTATCACTATTTTCTCATAAGCAAATTATTTAAAATACTTAAAACAAAATAAAATTCAGTTGATTAAGTTTACAAATACAAAGAAAATGAAATTAAAATGAAGAAAATATTTACTTTTGAGTCATGAAATTTTCTTTCTCGCACAAAATTGTCAATTTTACTCGTTTGATGCTGATTTTTACTATGGCACCATTTAGTGGTGAAGGTTATTATTAGAGATTACTAAAACATGGCTGCTAAAAACAGATTCTTAGAAATTAGCAGTGTCCTAAGGTACAACTCTCCCCCCTTCTGTTTTTTTTTTTTTTTTAATTTATTTATTTATTTTTTTTTAACTCGGGAATGCTATTCAAATTGAAGCTAAAGCTTTTATTGCAACAGGATAAAAGTTTTCCTGAGTAGCCATTAGCAGGAAATAAATGTGATCCATTAAAGGTTATGAAAATTAATGTCTTTGTTTTTCTCATGCAGTGTTACAAGGATTTTTCCCCCACTAGATACTGCTAGAGAACAAATCATTTCTTAAATCTAACTTAACAGGAAAATGGAAGAAAACTTGAAAAAATAGTTGTAAAATATTGAACAAACTGCCATGTTTTTCAGATCAACTTTTACCATTTTTTAAAACATGCAATTGAAGGAAATTTCTTTAAAGGCAATAAAAGACATTTTTCTTCAAAATCCCAATCCTACTAACTACTAGTGAGCATAAACCTATAACAGAGTATATGCAGTCTCACAGAGCAATCTAATGTTCACTCCACCAACCTTGATATGCTTAGATTGAATGTGGGGGGGGGGGGGGTCTTGCAGCTTCTTGTTTTGAGACCTCGAACATCACCCTCTCTCTTGAGCATATGATTATGGTGCCGTCAAAAAATTTCTGTGATGTGCTATATTCAATTTTCTGGTATTGAAATATTCTGTACGTTTTAAATAACTAAACTGAAATCACTGATGAATAAAAAATTCGTTTTAGTAGTAGCAGTAAAATATTTACTGCGGCATATGATTCTTCCTTAAAAATCTTCAGGATATACAGGGCTTATAGTTCTCCTATATCTCCTATATTTCCTATATTTTTACAATTTGTCAGATATTCTCCTATATTTCCTATATTTTCTCACTAACTCCTATATTTTTTATTTTTTTTTGTCGGATGTTAAATGCTACCCAAAAATGCAAAAACCTTTGATCCATTTTTTTCTTTTTTCTCCTCTGCACTTTGCACTCTTACATCTTTAATGTTGGCATATGTTTTACACTTCTGTTTGATTATTTTTATGAAACATACAAAATATAGATGGCAACTTTTAACTTGTTTTCAATTAATTCTTTTAATGAGTTTACTTTAATTTTAATGGTATAGCATGTTAACTTTAAGTGTACTGCTGTAAAGTTTTTTAAAGCTTTTAATTTTGTCACATATAATCTTACATGTAGTTCAATTGACCGATTGTAGCTCAAACGATTGTTTTTGAAAATGCCCGGTATAGATTTATAGATTTTGGTACCAATTCAACTTTGAGTACTTCAAATGTTTCAAAGCTTGTAGCTTGCTGAAAAAATGTAACTATCTCGATGAAATAAGTGTCATTTTATAGGATTTTGTCTGCTTTTTTCAAATATGTATCCATGGAAAAACATTCCTATATTTTTCCATTTTGTGTGGAGATTTTCAAAAAATTTCATAAATTGGTCCTCATCTCAGAATTTTTTTTTTTTTTTTTGGCCTCATTTTTTTCTATCTACTCGGTTACAATTACAAATTGCAGATGATAATGGATAGTTCTGTTATTAAATTAAAAGTTACTTATCTGTTTCAAATCAGGGTATAAACCTCCAGTATGCTCCACCTGGGCTCTTCTAGCACACTTTTCGTTTGGCAGATTAGGTCAAATTCAAACTTGATACATGTGTATACATTTAGATACTTACACATTAACTGTAAGTTATGGAGTAAGTTATGTCATTAGAGTGAGTGACGGGTAATTGAATCGGCCACTTTAATGAATCAATTCCTCAAAAAAGAAATGAAATCTAGTTTTAACATTAAACATATTTGAATCAAACATGCCACTTAAATGAATCAAGCGTATGAGACTGACCATTCCTCTCTCTCCCCGACAAACGTGATTCATTAGAGCAGTCTTTTTTTCTTTGACTTTGTTTAGTAAAATAAGTTTTTTTTTTCTGTAAATAGTGAAACAAAGGGGAGGCAGAGCGTTGCACACTTTTTGTAACAATTGTCTCGAGACATGGAGTCGACGGGATTTTTCATTGTTAGTCTGAGCATTGAAATGATGAGGTACCAATACCAAGGACTACCGGTAGATTAATGACATTGAAAAAAGAATGTTTAAATTAATTATTACCTAGTTTTAGCAATTAAAAAGAGATGCATTTTTCGAAGCGCATAAGTTAAAATCTAAATTTTGTAATTGCTTTTTCATACTGTTTTGTGATTAAATTCTTAAAATTATCAGATAATGGATATTTTAGGTGCAAGGTATACTTCTAATGATATCTCGTAAGTTCTCTGAAATTGTATATAGAATTCTATGTTAAAAAAAAAACGTACGCACAATTTTGCTTAATTGAATTAAAATTGTCTTAAACAAACATAATTAATTTTAGCGACGGTGGGTACAAAAATTCATTTGCTCTCACATCTGTGACTCATGCAAAATAGAATTGTATTGATACTGGCGCTCTGTTTTTTTATACAGTGCTCCAATCGTATTAGATGCTACACTTTTTCGAAATTCCTATATATTTTTCTACAAACCTCCTATATTTTCCCTTTTAAACTCCTATATATTTTGCTATCAAACTCCTATAATATTCCTTTTAAACTCCTATATATTTTTTCCTACTTGCTATGAGCCCTGGATATAGCAAAATTAGGTCTGAAGAGATACATTTCAATTTAAAATTCTAAAATAGTTTTCCCATGCAAATAAAAATTCAAAGAACATCTCATGGATGGAACAGGATTGTATCTTAATCACACTGTTGTTTTAAAAATGGAAAAAAGCGCGGTCAAGTCCTAACGCCCCTGGTTATGTCTTCTTCTTTCACCTCCTCTATTACGAGTTAAAAACAAGACTAAATTACTACGTCACACCTACATGTATCAGTATCTAAACCTTAGACGAAGCATCAAATGAGCATTGTAAAACAAGTTATGTAAATTCAAAAGGGTTAGCTTTTTTAAAAGCATTTCTAATAGTTCAGTAGGATAATTGCTTATTCAGTTTATATTCTTATTACTACTTTGTGGAAAATCTGCACTAGCAGATTTCTAGAGAATAAAGAAAATCTTGAATTGAGAATGCTTGAATTTCAGGGATCAGAAGCACACAAATACTAATATGATACATACTTTTCACATATTTCTTTAGTAATATTAAACATACTTTTTATATACATACATACTTTTCACATATTTCTTTAGTATATAAGTTTCTTTTATGCATTTGATATGTAACTAACACACTAACAGTTTTAATTCCTACAGTGGTTTAGTGAGCATATTTGTTACAATCACAAACTCCTCATTAAATCAATAGTTTGTTTGTGCTCTTATTTTGTTTTTAAAAAGTTTTTTAGTGCTTTTGTAGATATGCATTTAGTTTTCTCATCTTTGAAGCAATGAAATGTACAGTGAAACCTCCGAATAGCGGACAGTCAAGGGACTAGAAGTTTTGTCCGTTATTGGGAGGTGTCCGCTATTAGGAGGAACTGCTTAATTTACCTTTTTCAAAATGGGCTGTTGTTCCCTTTGTAGAACACAATCGAAACAATTGCGAAAGGTTTACTACATTTTACGTCAAGTGTAATTAATCTGTTTTTTCTTAATAAAGGTATACTTACAGCACACACTTGTCTTAAAAAGCATTTAATCAATTAAAGTAATCAGTTAAAACAGTTTGACATCTCTTTTTTGCATTACCAACGGCGGCGATTCGGCGGAGCAACCCCCCTCCCCCACAAACTTTTTATGGTTAATTTATTTATTTTATCTCGAGTATCACTATTGCATGATTGACAGTGGGCAATATGACCTTGAATATGGGCAAATCTTTTTCATGTCTAAAAATTAAACAACCCAACGAAACCACGGCGCCATAAAGCCGACTACTACCGGCGCCGGTCTGCTCAATTGCATCTCCCGAGAGCCCCAGTTAGAAAAAGCGTCCAGTTTCCTCTTTTTTATCTTAACTTTTGAATAGTTATTGTATACAAAATTCATTAAAATCTTTAAAAAAAAGTGCGTTAATTGTTAGACTGACATCAGTTTTCACTTATCTGCTTCAATACTCTCAAAAACTAGCCGTTACAAAATTATGACTTTTTTTTCCTTTTTCATTTTTTGCTGCCCGCTAAAAGTACCATGTCTTTTAGTTCTTTTTTTTTTCTACCCCCAACTTTTAAGACCCAATTGCTGCCTCTGCCCATTACCACTCTTTTAATTCCAAGAAACAGTAATAAGGAAATGACGGGGGAGGGGGGGGGGATATCAGTTGTGGAGGATGAAAAGCTTTGTAAGTAAGGCAAGCAGTTACTAAGATATTCTGTGAAAAGAAAAAAAACCAAAAGTGCTACGATCGCAAGGGAAATTTTTTGTGAAATAACTGTCCGTTATTCGGAGTGTCCGTTATTCAGAGTGAATTACATGGAATGGCCTATATTGAGGGACTGGGACTTGCAAAAATGTCCGTTAATTAGAGGTGTCCGTTATTCGGGAGTGTCCGTTAAGGGAGGTTTCACTGTATATCCAAGAGTTACATAATATTTTGTATATTCATAATGTGCTCTTATGAAACATAGTAGTTTTTATAGGAAAATAAATCACTTAAATAGAGGAAGGGTAATAAATTGTAAATTGATTTGATGACATATATGGTAATAATATCTACATCTACATAAGAAGAAAAAGATTATGTTACTTTAGAAGGAAAAGAAACAGTTTGTCCAAGAAGTTAGATTAGTTTTTTTTTTCCTTGTCGGACTCTGCCAGTCCTAATATAGTAGTCCCCCCGCCCTCCTCCCAAGAAAGTAAAGTTTAGTTGCTCTTGTACTGAAATAAATGGTTTTTAAGCGTCAATGTTTAACTGCTTTTTATTTTGTATGTTTGGAACTGATACAGGAAAATGTTTGTTTGTATTTATTCAGTCTTGTTTATATTAAGTTTTATTTCTGCACACCAGTATCCTACTTGGATTTATATATTTTTTACATTTAAATGTATTATCAAGCTCAATGCGACATCAAATTATTATTATAGTATTTAAATTTTATTTTTTTAATTTTTAGAATTGGCTTTTCATTCTAATAGATAGCAGCTACTGAAATTTTGAGAATGTCATTGGCAATTTCCATAAGAAATGTCTTGTAAACTTTTCGAATGAAGTAATGAAATATTTATGTATTGTTTGTTGCTAATGTATGTATTTTATGCAATTATCTGCAATAAATTACTTAATATTTCATTTTAGATGCTTACGAAAGCTGGGATGATATTGATATTTCTTCAAATGTACCTTTGAATGAAGGAACAGTTCTGCTTTCAAGAGATTCATCATTGAAAGCTTTAAAATTTATTTGTGAACTTTGCAGAAAAGAATGTACATCTCGATCGCAATTAGAAGTACATTATAACATTCATTCCGAAGCACGACCTTATACATGTAATGTATGTGGAAAATGTTTTAAGCAAAAAAGTGCTTTGGGACAACACAGACGTATCCATACTGGTGAAAGACCGTATGTGTGTAATCAATGTGGGAAAGCTTTCATTAGGCGATATAATTTATCAATGCATATGTCTACTAATCATGGATATTAGCTCTGGTATGAAATACCTGAAACTTCAAACAAAAAACCATTTGAGTTTTAATTTACAAGAATTCGTAAGTCACTTCGACAAGGGCTTTTTGCTTTTACCATTTCTAAAATTCAGTAGCACTTATTATTTACGCTAAAAGTGTTTTAGCGTTGTAGTACTATTTTACATTTATATGAAACACTAGTAGCTGTTACATTTTTTGATCACTTTCAACCAGAAAAACTGAAATGTTAAAACTTTTTGTGTTACAGAAATCTCATCTTGTAACAATGTAATTTATTTAGCGGAATAAATCGTTTCACAAAATCTTGTAACTTATGATGTTACAAGTATATTTGAAATGTTAGTATCCAATATATAGTTCATTACATGAAGATTGAAAATTCATTTCTTTTTGCCTATCCATCAGCTGTTTTGTTCCAACACTTCTAAGGGTGGTTGAAATTTTAGTTGAAGTTTTTTTTAGTATAACAGAGCTACTAAGTTATATGATTCTTCTGTACATTGTGAGAATTTAGACTAGATTGTATGGAAGATTACTCATTGCGTATAAGTTTCGAATGTTTTGTATATTTCTTAATAAGTTTATAAAACATCCAAAGCTATAATTTAGTAGCTTTTCATGGCTGTTTTGATGGTATTAACTGCATGAGAAAACTGCATCGTAAACCCATATCCATACCAACCAACTTTTGCGCATTACGCCTCAAAATTATGCTTTGTGACTTTGTGCTCCCCCCCCCCCCCCCAATGCTTGAGCACTTTTTCGGTCAGGCTTTAGGTAAACCAGCATCCAATACAGGCCCATTTACTACCATTTATCGGCAACTTCACAAAACTCAAACTCTTTCTCCTATAGCTTGCACTTTCGCAGAAATTATGTAATGAAATCAGCTCATTAATGAAAAATTTAAAAAAAAGCCTATTTCCACACAAATCTGCATTTTAAAATGCTTATTTATTGTTCTGATTTTGCTCATGAAATAGAATTTTCAATTGATAAATATGAGCATTGTGTACTAGTACAACTGTTTAGAAGGACTAGGAAAAAAGACTTCTGCATTTTTAGTGCATTGCATGCTGTAATATTTTAGCATCTGTTTCTGTTTTATCCTTTTAAAATAATTTCCTGGATCGGGCACAACACAGTAGGGTCATTCCACGTCAAATCAACCACAAAAATAGAATTTTAACACCCACCGTCTCGGAATTTGATCAAACTTGGTATACTTCATCCCTTTATGGTTACAAGCAACCCCCTAATTTTTTTTTCTTTCAGTATCAAAGCGTTTTGATTTTATAGCCTTTTGAAATTTGGCGATTTTACATTTTTTGTCATTTTCGAGACACTCAAACTAAGATGTTGTTGTTTATGAAAAAAATTCTTTCTTGTAACTAATGCTATAATCTTTTTGAAAATTTTTACACAAAATAGAAAGACTTTGAACATGTTGATAAAAAATATTTTAATAACCCTAGTTTGCACAAAATTTTTTTAAAAAATTAGAAAATTGAAAATTTTGAATTTTTTTTTTTCAAAAAAAGGTGTTGGCAAAAATCTGAATTTCAACAAAAGGGTCAGCTTTAAAAATCATGATTTTTTAAAAAAATGATCATGAATATGTACTCTAACTTATCCAATGAAAAACATTAGGGGACTTTAAGGGATTCTGCCCCCCCCCCCTCTTCACATTCTGGAAAAATAAGCGTAAAACATCATACAATCTCTTCCATATTCTTAAAAACAGAATTGTCAACAATTATGCCAAAAATTCAAATATACAGTGTGTTGAATATGGAACTCAAATATAAAAAAATAATAATATTTAAGCTTCTATTCTATTTGAAATAGTTTAAAATTTGTCAAATCAGCCACAAAAATGGGATCTTAACACTTACCATCTAGATTTTGATGGAACTTGGTATACTTCCTTATTTTGTGGTTAAAAGCAACCCCTTTGTTTCTTTTCTTTCAATCTCAATGTATTTTAATTTTATAGACTTCTGAAATTTTTTGATTTTGCATTTTTTTTTGTCACTTTCAAAGACACTAACTGAGCTGTTGTTAATGGAAAAAAAGAAATATTTCTCAGCAACAAATGATATTACGTTTTTGAAAATTGTCATAAAAAATGTTAAGACTGAATATTTTTATAAAAAAATATTATAATAATCTTTTTATATTATATTATAATATTTTTTTTAAAAAAACAGAACGTTAAACATTTTGGTTTTTTTTTTCGGTCAAAAAAACCATTGTTAAAATTCTAAATTTTTAACATCAGGGTCAGTTTTAAAAATCATGATTTAAAGAAAAAATGATCATGAGTATGTGCCCTAACTTTTCCTATGAAAAAAGTTTTGGGTCTTTTAGGGATTCTGTTCCCCCCCCCCCCCTAGAAACAACGAAAGCATCATAGAGAAAAGTTCTTCCATGTCTTTGAAACAAGAGTTCCCAGCAATTATTTTAAAAATTTAAATGTAAAGTGTGTAAAATATTGAACTCAAACATATAAATTTAATATTCAAGCTATTTTTTTATTTGAAATATTTAAAAATTGTTTAAAATATAAACATTTTGAAAATAAGATATCATGAAATTCAAAAGTTGCAGACAACAATATCTGCATACAGATTACTGCATTTTAGTCCAGACAAGTTAAAACAAAAGTCAAGTCTTAACACCAATTCATAATCATGCAGTTACGAGTACTTTCAGGATCCCCCCCTCTCCTTACGTTTGAGAAAAATTGCTATTGTGGAACTGTTTTTCCATTATAGTTTTACTGCCATACAACGACAAATTCATCCTTTTAATTTCTTGAAATTACATTTAACACCCCTTAAAAATTAATGGTCTGATTATTTAGTTATAATATGTTTTAAATAAAGTAAATTACCTTTCCCCCTCCCCTCATAGCAAATGAAGAAATAAATTAGTATTTATGCACCTCTCGTATTCAATGGATTTTTATATTTTTTAATGACAATTGGAAAACAAATCATTATTTGCATGGAAATTTTTTTTTGTCCAGATTCCCTTCCCCCCATCTTAATGACATAACTCACAACTTTTCCTCAACTTACTGGGGTTCCAAAATTTTAATTCCTAAAAAATTTCTGTCTGTATCACTTTATTAATGCTTAACATTCACATTATGAAAATTAATTCCAGTAAATGAATTTTCTATTCTTTTTGTTTTCTTTTTTTGAAAAAACATAATAAAATCAATAATAGATTTGAATATCTTGTGAAGAATAAATACATAATTGTTGAAAAGAGATAAAAGCTTCTTGTTAGTCAGGTCTGCTAAAAAAAAACAAGTCCTGCTCTCACTTGTTTAGAAAACAAGTAATGGTGCTTTCTTTCTCTACAGGCCTCCCATGGGATACATTTTAGCCTACCCTATAAGAATTGCACTAACAGCACAGAGTGGTTGCTGACTCCCCTGGATAAAAGATAGAATTCTCTGAAAGAACTTTTCTAAAATTTTGAGAAAAGGTCAATATGAAAGAATGAATTGAACTAGAATAGCAATTGGATGTTGACTTGTAGGGGGTTCTAGCAAAATGTGTGTCAAGTTAGAAAGGTTTTCGGCCATTGAAGTTAGCATTGGGCAGACCCCAAGAAAAATAAATGTCAAGTTACAAGGATTATCAGTGTGTCCAGTTACTGAAGTCTCATTGTATTTAAACTGGAATATATATAATGTTTATAAATCATTTGTAGAAAATAAAAAGTGACTTGAAAAAACATACTACCCTTGATAAAACTAATGCAGCAGTTGAAAGAGGAATCAAGAAAAAGAAAGTATTTTAAATAAAAAGTAGTTACCAATCTCACAGTCATAATATAAACTAACTATTTATGTAAACCATACAGTTTGCTGATCAGCTGTCATCTAATACCAGCTGTTCCTTTTTGGGAGCTAGTAAAGCAACCATAAAGTTAGGGAGGTGACAGGCAAGTATATTAAAAAGAAAACAAAACATCTGAAAAAATTACTAGTGAAGTGTAAAATAAAAATACCTGTCATTTGTACAAATGCCCGGTTATTAGGATCCATTTATGATCATAGAAACACTCAAGATAACAAAACACACTTTTAGGGTCAAATGAGATTGTTGCAAAGCCTTAATTATAAACATTTTGGGCAATCGTAACCATTTTAAACTCATACCCAATAAATTGCTATGTTAAACCAAATCCAAGTTTCAGTTTGATATTGCATTAGATTAATGAATAAAGTTAAAAGCTCTGAACTCGTATTTATAGGATTTTTAATACTTTGTATAAATTGTCTAATTATAAATTGGAATTAGATGAAAAGTTTTAATTTTTATATTGCCCTGAGTTTAACAATAATTTTTAGTGTGCATAAATTGTTGTAGGAAAATTTCGAATTTCGCGATATCTTATTTTTATTGTTTATTTTTAATTTAAATTATTTACAATTCAAAAAAATCTTGAGTATTTAATTGTTTATATTTAAGTTCAAACGCCAATGTATTTCAATATTTAAATTTTCTTTAATGCAATTATTAACTTAGTTTGTAATATTGCGATCAACTTTTTTTCATTTATCAAAATAGGGGGCAGGGGGGCAGAATCCCTCAAAGTCCCCTAAAGATTTTTATTTTATATGTTAGCACACATGTTAATGATCATTAAAAAAATATATTTAAATTATTTTAATTTAGACCCTCATGCCAAAATTTAAAAATTTTGATTGTCATTTTTTTATTGAAAAAAATTAAACATTTTCAGTTTGTTAATTTTTTTTAATTGCTGAATATAAATTTAGATTTTTGACATATTTTTTTCTGAAATACTTGAAATCTTAATATATAATATAAAAATTTTCCAAATTTTTTTATCTTTAGTTTTTGAGAAATATTTTTTTTTTGCAAACAGCTGCTGTTGATTCTCAGAGAACTGTAAAAGACAACTAACGCAAAATCGCAAAACTTTGAAGGGCCAAAAAATGAAAACTATTTTTAATAGAGAAGAAATACTTTAGGAGGTTACTTAGGACTATGAAAAGTAGAGGTATACAAAGTTTCATTGGAATTTGAGATGGTGGGTGTTGGGGTGTGGTTGAACTGACATGGAATGACCCATTACAAAGTCTATTGAGCTGAAACACATCTATATATTTGCACCCCTTGTTTCTTTAGCACCCATCCCAAAATGATCTTTATTAAGTGCTGTAGAATTTTTTATTCCTTTTTGTTCAGTATTTACTTTCTTTTTCCCTGTATTGGGCTATTTCTTAACACGTTGTATAACTTTTTTTTTCCGTTTGCTAACGGAATTGAAAACATGAATTTAGATACGATTATTGCCTTAGTGTAAAAGGCACTACTGTTTTGTCAATGTTACGATTTAGTTAGAGTTCACACTATGACATAGAAAATATTATGTTATTCCCGCAATATTTTCTAAAATCCCATTCAACAAAAATAAGTTTACCATGAATATCACCAAATCGATTGATGAACTTTTTCTGGATGATGATTAAGAATACTTCTGTTCAGAGACTTATTTGGCACCACATACCCTGGATCTCCTAATTGCATATTACATATAATTATCAATTTCTTGTTCCAAAGGTAATTTTCATCATGCTTGTCAGCAATTCTATCAATTACACTTCTTTTTCAATGATTTATTAAAATAAAATTTGAATTTCTATATGAGATGTACGTGAAATACCTATGTGAGATGTACTAAAAAAAGTCTTCCTGTCATTTTCAATTAGCTGTCATTTAAAAAGAATACTTTGGTATTGTGATTTAATCCACATGTGCACATAAGCTGTAAATTCCCATCTCACTTATGAGCTCCGACATGACTTTGTGCCCAGGCCTTGCCTCTGTCTAATTGTGTACTATTCTGACTTATGTATACAAATGCATCGTACATGCTTATTGATTTATTAAAGTATTGATTCTTGCAATTTGGTGAATAGTGAACTCCAGGAATAATTATGAAACATAAACCTCAACAATAATGCCAGGTGTACTAAGAAATTGATTATAGAATTTTCATTTCAAGTTCAGTATCACCCTTGTTGCAAATAGAACAAGCTGGACTGCGTAAATTATATTTTATGTAAATATTGAAATTCTTCAATTTGTTCTGTTAACAGGTTATTCTGAAACGTCTCATTAAATGAATCCACACGATATGTGGCATGATTTGTTAGGAAAATAATTCATTCTAGTCCAGTGGATGCTGAAATTTGATGTCCATTATGTTTGAGCTAAGCTAGATATTTGTTTAGGACCTTTAACTGGACATGTTGTGTCAGACTTATGTATTTTTTCCTCTAAGTTGTGGGGGGGGGGATGCAAACAGACAAATCGCACACATAAAATAAAAGGGATATTTCTCCAATTAGCATGGAAGTATCAAGATGAGGCAAGGAAGGACAGTTGCCCTTCTCCCTTCCGAAGTAGAATATATTTAAACTAAACCAATAAAAAATATGTAGAAACAAGTTATTTCCTTATAAAAAAAGATATCAATTAACAGTTGCTACAATTCTGAAGTAATTTTTTTTAATCAATGAGTTCAGCTCTTTGTGACTGATTTTGAAAGTGTGTTTCTTCTTTGAGAGCTCGTTGAAAAGAGAAAGTTTTTTGTGTTCAAACACCCCACAAAATGTTTTTTTCTTTTCCGAAAATATTGCTCCTCCCCATACATTGAGAGAAAGTTTAAATTTACAAAACTGCCTCCTTCTGCCCCGTCATTTCAGAATTTGGGGGGAGGGGCAGAAGGCAAAGGGGGGATATATATTCAACGTAATTTGTATGGGAAAACCTCAAAAAACGTACCAAATACATAATTACTTTGTATCCAAAGGAGGGTGGACAATTGACCCCTCCCTCCTGATTCCACTGGCGATTCCACCCCAGTTTCATGTTGAAATGAACGTGCCCTTGCCAATTAGATTGTTATAATTAAAGTGGCCCTTTCATTCTACCTGCATGTATTGCAAATTTCCCTTTTAATTTTGTAACTTATTGTCTCTAGTTTCTTACAGTACAATAAGGTCATTTCAATTGTCAGAGAATGAATACACGTGAATGGTAATAGCACCAATTGATGACACAGATAGAGAGCAATGACTTATTTTCTGAGTAATTCTTATACAGATATTAAGTTCGAATCCTGCATTGAGTTCAGATTTTCTTAATTCTTAACTAGGTCAAAAACGCTTTGAAATTTGATATTTTAACTCAGAAAAAGAATTTTCTATGACTTAGCTAAAAATATCGAATTTTCTCCATAAGTATTCAGATCGGTGATAATCATCTACCATTTGCTGAACTTATACTTCTGGCACATTTTCGAAATAAAAAATTGTGTTATTAAATATATATTGTGTGTTTAGTAGGGCTGTGAGCTTTATTTTTTGCTAAAGCTTAAATTAAAATTGCTTAGCTAAATAAATGTATATGCTAAATTTTAATACTTGAAATAATGTTTTTATTATAATAAAATGTTTGTAAGAACAACTTTATCTTTTTTAGTGTGATGTTTTTGATGTGTGTTGATGAAAAATTATCAAATAAGCTTTGTGCTACTATATGATTAAAGTGAAAAAACCAGTGTAAGTGAAGCACAAATTCTAAAGAGAATACAGCATATAACTATTTCAAGGATACAATGGAGCCTTTCCATCAGTACAAACAGTTCTTTTGCAACTTTCTGGTTGTGTTGGTGTGCTTTTTGCATTGATGAAGAGACTTCATTGTAGCCTTGAAATAGCTATATGCATGGGCGTGCACAGGGGTGTGTTCAGAAGGGACACCTGTTGACCCGGGCAGGGCCTGAAGGGGGCCCGAGATTTTAAAAATTAGTGTTGAAATATAATGTACAAACCTAGGGTAAACAATGGAGGAGGTCTCGTAAAAGTCATTTGTAAAGGACCCCAAAATTTTTGTGCGCGCCCCTGGCTATATGCTGTATTTTCTTCAGAATTTGCTTTATTTATGTTGGATTTTTCATTTTAATCCTACTCATAAGCATTTGAGTCATGGAACTTAACAACATTCTTTTACTTATTATCAATTAACTAACTGCCTACACTTTCATACTAAAAATTTTAGCTGTTGAACAGTTTTATATTCAAACAATAACTGAATTTTGGAAAATTTCTTGAATGTTCATATTTTTGAAGTCAATTAGGCTAACTTCAGTGACTCTTCCATGTTGGTAGATAAATTTTAAAAACATGATTTTTGTTGGTTCATATACGAAAGTGATGCAATTCGCTATGAATTGTTTCAAAAATGATGTTTTAGAATCAAATTTCGCTTTTATACTTGTTTTCTGGAAAAAGGTTCAGAAAGTTTTTTAATACACAAGTTAATATGATAGCAATGAAGACCAGAAATTGAATGTCCTGTAATAAAATTCATATGTGAAAATTCAGTAATTTCTTAGTCTCACCATGATGTTCTTTTTCTTTTCAGGGGGAAGTTATGCCCAACATTCTATTGTTAATGCACCATCATATTCTAAAAATACTAGCCCATCCCTTAACACCTTTTTAGATACTAGTTTAAAAAAATCAAAAGCTCCAACTCTTTTCCTGTGTGATGATTGCGGAAAATCATTTGCTTTCATGTCACTCTTGAAAAGACATATGGTGTCTCACACTGAAGATCGGCCCTTTGAATGCAAACACTGTGGCTTAAAGTTCAAGTATCAAGGTGTTTTATACAACCATGTACGTAGTCTTCATAAACCGACATAAATGGAGATCTTGAGAAAATCTTTAGGTTTCTATTGGAACAAGTATTCAGATAGATGCTAGGTTGCAGGTGCGCTTCAATCCAACTCTTGATTAATCATTTAGTTGTGCTTGATTATCCATGTTTTCTACTCTACTGCATATGTTTTTATTTGAAGTTTTAATAATTTTAGTCAACAAACGTCAATCTCTCTAATGGTATATCCGCATCGGTATAAGAACCAAATTTTGAAATTGTTCAAAATATTTTTTTTGCCATATCTTATGTATTTAATTTTGATGTGCTAAAGCTTATGTCAGAGCAAGAAAAGGTAGATTTTGCTGTAATTATAAATTGATTTTTTTTTCTGTGTGCTGGCATAATGTTGACTTTTTTTCTATCATGTTATAATGTTGACTTTTATATTTAAGATGTTTATTTTCGTAACATTGAAAACCTATAGTTATGCTTAATTATCCATGTTTTCTACGCTACTGCATATGTTTTATTTGTAGTTTTAATAATTTTAGTCAACAAAATTTCATTTCTCTAGTCGTATATCCTCATCCGTGTAAGTGCCAAATTTTAAAATTGTGCAAAATATTTTTTTGCCCTATCTTATGTGTTTAATTTTCATGTGGTAATTTTTAAATCAGAGCAAATAAAGGTTGAAGCTCTGATTATAAATTGATATTTTTCTGAAATTTTCTTCAAGTGTGCCAATATAATATTGACTTTTTTTTCCTATTATGCTATAATGTTTTTTATTTTTTAAGACTTCATTTTTGTACAATCAAGTCTTAATGACATTTTGAATTTATTCATATCTTCTCAAATTATCAAAGTTTTGAATTTTTGCTTTTTACCCCATTTTGTATGTGATTTGAATTGAAGAAATATGGCATTTTTGTACTCTTTTCTAGTAATATATAATTACATTAATCTCTCACTTATATGTCACTTTGAGCATAAAACCAAAAAGACACAAAAGAGGAAGAGACCAATACAACTTTTTAAAATTCAATTTGGATCAAATTTGATTTAGAGATAAACAATAGCAGAAAAAAGTTTGAGAAGAAAGCTTTTATTTTAATGAATTAAATTGCTATCTAATTTCTCTATCTAAAGCATTCAGAAGGACCCGTATTGAATTCCTAGCCACTTTATTTGATTGTATTCTTGCAGACAATGGAATACAGTCGAATCCCGACTTAAGCGAGGGGTGCGTTCCAAGACCCCTCACATAAGTCGAAATTTCCCGTTGTAGAAAAGGGAATATGAATTATTTTATAAACATACCTAATTATTTTAGACACTAGTTACCACCACCTCAAACTGTTTTAAACACAGTTCCCACAATCCTTAAAAGTCCTTACAAACTCCTTATTTTTCATCTTTAAAAATAAGGGCCCTTAAAAATACTTATTTTTTGCTCAAACTTAAAACTCTTGTTATTTGTTACAGTATTATAGTTGGAAAAAAATATATATTTGGGGGCATGCACCTTTTTACGAGGATCTCATGGTTGATGGATTTTTTGTTAGACCAAAGAAAGGTCAGTTTAAAATTATTTATCCTGCTTAAATTTAAAAAGCAAACATTTATTTTTTGAAAAAAAAAAAAAAAATGTTGTTTTGCAGAGGATTAGCATTAAATATGCATTTATTATCTGGGATTTTACCAGATTAGCACTGATCATCTAGCATTTTATGATTATATTTCATATGATTTTGTTATTAGCAGTTCTTAATTTTCTTCGAAGTTCATAGGAGTGTCAGCTCCTGCTCTTGGGTTCTTTTTTTTTTTAATGATGAATTTTTATATATTATACTGAATATAGGCTATTTCGCTCATGAACATTTGTTTGGAAGCATGTGGGACACCTACACTTTTTTTTATATATATATAAAGAGATTATGCCCTTCTTATAAGTAACCATGAAGCAAAGATTTTTCAGTCAAAAAACTACTTGAAAGTTTAAATAATGCTAAGATGGAGCCAAACTGAGACTATTGTTAAGAACCTTTCTCCAAAGAGGTAAATGATTGATTTTTTTTCCAATTATTTGTATATTTGGTGAATTCCTGTTCTTTCTTTTCTTGTTTAGGGAAAACATTTTAAATTACATATTTTTTACTGATAGTATTTTAATTTTTAAAGTGTTGGTTTTATGGTTTGATGGAGTCTTAAGATCAAGAACAATTAGTATAATTCAATTCAAGTTTGAAATCTTGTAGAACTGTTGAAATGCATGGTATGGCTTTCTTATACTGTATTCAATTTTTGGAAGATGTATCACGTTGACCATTGTTTGGATGCAATTTATTTTCCAAGTTGTATTTCACATAACAATTGTTGGTAATGTTTTTTAAAATCATCCTTTTTTTTTTTTTTTTTTTTTGCTGAAATTTTAATCTTTTACTTCTTTTCCTTTTTGAATTCTTCTGTTCAATAATTGAAACACACATGTTAAAAAAAATTGTGTGTGTGTATTTCTATTTTACTCTTGCATCAAATATAAGTTCAATAAAAAATCACTATGAATGCTTTAACTTTTGTTTATTTTTATTCAGTATGTACTTTTAATTTATAATCATCTTTATATGTTTAGAATTAATCGTTTATCCTTACTTTATCGATTCTAATTTCATACTGTTTATTATTTTCATTTATTTTTGATAAAATTCATAATAGTCCAAATTCCCTTAGTATTCTTGAACTACGCTTAATTAAAAAAAGTAGTTGAGATAATGCTAATAAATGGATCCCTACCTATTGTCGACCTATTTTTTAAAATCATACTAATTGAATTCAGGGAGCGTATTTGCTTTTGAAAAAAAGTAAGACACTAGTCATCTTCAGAACAGCAACAGATTAATATTTTTCAAGGGGAGTCATAAAAATCATTTGTGACAGGCCTCAGAATTTCTGTGCATGCCCACTTCTAATAATTCAGCAAATAAACATTTAAACCACGATGTTGTTGAACACATCAGCTATTTTTCATTATCTAGAGGGGAATTTCTAATAGAACAACTGTAACTGTAATAGAACTGTACTTTGTAATAAGAGATTAATTGAAATTGTGTTAAAACAAATTGCTAATTAAAGTTTAGAATTTCCTTAAATCCTATGAAGAGTGCTTGAATGTAACATGCAGGAAAAATTGATAAAAAGGGCAAACTAAATTGGAAAAGTTACAATTCTGACATGATCTGTGATTTGTATAAAATGTTACCATAGACATTTTGCATATCTCCCCCCCCCCTCCCCTAAGTATATTAAGCATTTTAGAAAAAGTGCTTTCAAACAAAATTGTCAGTTGTCTCCTAAAGAGTGGCTAGATAAATTATTTTTCTCCCTTTCGATATTTTGTGTCTACTTTTTGTTTAAGAGAGAACTTTTTAAACCTGTGGTTGGTTTTAATCTCATAAAGGTACAGAAGCATAATTTAGTAATCTTGTATCTTTTATTCACTTCAAATATGTAATGGGTTGACCATGCCCGATTAAACAATGAGCATCATGGTTTACCTGTGGGCACTTGGAACAGCTTTGATGAGCAAGGCTAAAACCGTAGGGGTAACGTGGGGGTAGATAGCTTTAGGAGGGCCATTAGGGTGATTCAAAAACACACATAAAAAAAAGTTTCTCCTAGATAAGACGCCCCTCAATATTTTTAGACTTGTGGAGAGGAATATACTGGAAGAATTTTAGCTTCTTATTTCAACTGAAAGAGGGTGCTCAACTCCCTCCCCCAAGCTTCATAAGTTGGGGGAGAGGGGTTAAAAGTATGCATTGAACTGAGAAAACAATGCTACATTTTATAATATACACTAGTACTATGCATATCTGTTGCAATAAAATAATTATTTACAAAAAACAGGAAAATTAAATATTTCTAAATTTGACATTTTCCATGCTATGGCTAATGTTAAATTGAGAGGTCATTGAGCATCCTCTTAAAACTTGAGTAAGAAGCTAAACCTTTTACAGCATAATACTATTAGTAAGTCTAAAAAAAATAAGGGGTGTCTTGGACTCTAGCTGAAAAAAAGTTTTTTTGATCCACCCTAAGGGCCATTGATCTTCATTGGGGACTAATAAATTGACTAAGATCAACCTAGCTGTGCCCAGAGCCTGTTTTCTGGGTGTTACTTTTGTAATTTTTATCGGAATGCATTAAAGCATATTTGAAATAGATCTTAAAGGATATTGATATAATGTGTGTAACTTTTAAACTACACTAGAAGCATTAAATGTATGAGATCATTCTGAATTAATTAAAGTAAAAAACTGATTTTGTGTTTCTTTCCAGTTATTCACAATTTTGCACCTCAGATCATCGTGCATAACTCACAAGGCCATAATGATTCTCAGCATCCTGAAATTGACTGCGATGTCTACCCAAGCATTTTCAAGAAAAATATTTCTTGTAAAGATATGTTGGGTTTAAAACACATCTGTGTTGTTTGTGGTAAAAAATTTCCATTTAAAAGCTATTTGAAAAGACATCTTTATAGTCATACAGATGACAAACCCCTTAGTTGTGATTTTTGCAAAAAAAGGTTTTATTTAAAAGGTCATTTAAAGTCACACCTTTTAACGCATATTAAACAAAGCTAATATTTTTTAAAATTGTGTTTGTAAGATTTTTTTTTCAGTACCATTAAAAAGTGCTTGTTTATTATTATTTATTTTTTCTTTTAATGCAATTTTTTAACCCTTGCTGAAAAAGGGGGGGGGCTTGTGTTACAAATGTGCATATCTGTATGCAGTGGCGACTCGTAGGTTACTTAAAACGGAGGTTCACAAAATTTTTTTCCCAAATTTCAACATGTAGTGTGCCTTAATGCACAAGTCATTTTTTAAATTCATTTAATTAATTAATTTTTTTTTTAAATTCCTTATATTTGTTATGTTTTTCATTTTTTAAAAATTCTATTTATTTTTGGAGGCATACGAATCAATAACATTTTTATTGAGTTTAAATACAGTCTGGGATCCCAAATCTGGAATGCTTGGGACTAATACCTTTCCAGGATTTGGATTCTGATTTGAAAAGCTTTGCAGCGGTTTATAATTTGCATTTGTTACTTTTTATTATTATGTAATGTGCCGATATATACAATAAAAAAATATCTTTTTACGAAAAATAGTTTTGTACTTTCGTTCAATATTGCATACTTATGAGTAGAAAGAAAAGAATTATTGTTAACCAAAAGTGGATAGAAAAAGATTGCTGAACGCTTATTTAGGCATGACGTATGGCATCAAAACCAATGTATTTTTTAAAAATCTGAAAGATTTGTTTTCTACAAATAATTGCCCAACATTAACAATTTTGAACATATAAAACTGGAAAAAAAAATAATAATATTGAAGGAGAAAAGTCTTTTCAATATAGAAAGTGGTAAGAGTGCTTTTGTCTATCTTCACTTCTCTATTAGCGCTTCTAAAGAAAATGCTCCAATGATTGAATTTTATGTATGAAAATTGAAACAAGTGAAAAGGGGAGCAATCACTTGATGGATCAAGCGAATTCATTTGCCATTCAAAAAACATACAGTAAAATTTAGCCGAGAGCCAAATATGAAAAGATTTTGATAAAAAACCAAATAAGGCAACCTCCCTTCTTTGAGCTTTGTTGGTTTTTGTACAATTATACATTATACAGTGGTTCTTTTTTGCTCTCTTTTTTTTCATTTGCTTTTACAATCCTGAGCTAGTGTTTCAATTGCTGTTGGTTTGCACTTGTGATTGGGCGAATTTAAGAGCTTTTAATAACAAAAATTACTTAACCTGTGTATTAGTATTTTGAAAACAAAAGGGTGATAGAGAGGACTTTTCTTGAAAATTAACAAAACTATCTGGAAGTATATTTAATCATATTTTATTTTCTTTTTTTTTTTTAAATATTTTTTTTCCTCAGAGGTTCACGTTCTTTGTGCACAAATAGAGGAGCTACAGCTGTGCATGTGCCCCCCCCCAACCCCAAATATTCTAAAAATTTATAGGTTCTTGTTATATTCTTTCATAATTTCTTGTATTGCCTTCCTTTTTTGTGTGTAGTTAGCTAGTTAGCTCCTGTGATATTTAATTCATCTTAAAAAAAGTAATGGTGTGCAAATATAACCTAAGTGCAATCATCGCAGCTAGGGATTGCAATACCAGACCAAAAATTCAATACCGGTATTCAGTATTTGTAAAACGTGATACTGGAATACCAGTATTAATACCAGTATTTGAAATTTTGCAAAAATTGCTTGATAACATATTGTTTGGTTGCCACATTTCATAATTTTGTACAAAAGTTCTATGATTAAGAAAATGTATTGTGAACAAATATAAAATGAAGGAACAAATGTCATAATAAAAAATTCAATACTAGTAAAAAGTATAATGCATCTATTAAATTGTCTCTAAGCCTGGAACCCATTTTAGTGCTCAACTTTCCTACAGTTGAAACTATTTTTTCTGAATTCACGCAGGTCTGTGGTACTGTTAACAATGCGTGAGACGCCTCCTCTTATTTAATATCCTAAAAGTATTTTATCTTCAAAAAAATTTGATCTGTTGCATATCATTTTTGGGTAAACCCTTTTGTGTGCGTGTGTGTGTGTGTGCAGTGGCGGATTGGCTACAGAAATCGGCCCTGGATGTCGCGGCACATAGCTTCTATAGATACTAATTTTTACAGAAATGAGTAAGAAACAATATCACTTAAGTATGAGGAAAATATTCAAAAAAATTATACTTTCTTTTAAACAAAATTTTAACAGATGGTGTTGTAACGGTGAACAATTGATACAAGATAAACGGGTCATTCCATGTCAAGTGATCCAAAATTTGAGAGATTTTTTCACTCACATTTTTTTATTCCTTTGAAATTTGGCTCATTGATTGTACCCTTCAAGGTAATCAAAAGTTCAAATTTTTAGATTTTTATCTCTTTTTTTTTATTTATGAGACTTTGATTTTTGGAAAAAGCCTCTCTGTTTTCATGGATGCTTGAGCATAAAACGGTCGATAACTCAGCACCAAATATGATAGAAAATTTGGTAAACAGCATTTTAAAGTACATTATTTGCTGTTTAATATGATATGCAGCATGACTAATTTTGGAAATATTTTTATGTTTACAAATTTAAATTTAAAATTTAAATTTCTCAGAGAACATATAATAATTTTTTTTTTAATTCCCCAAATTTTTTTTGTTTTTTATCTTTTTTTGTGCAAAATTTCAAGTTGGGATCTCAATAAGATCGCATTTTTATGAATTTTTGAATAAAATTAGACTTAAAAAATAATATTTCTTAGATTATACTTAGTTAAATATGGGCATGGCTGCCACACTTCCGTCCTAGGGACGGAATTCTGTCTTTTCAAAAATTTTGGCCATCGGATTTTTTTTCCATGTTCAAAATGATTTTTATAGATGAAACAAATCTTTACTTTTGAATCTCTCACTCTCAAAAAAGGTCTTATTCTTCTGAGGACAAAAAACTGGCCCATCTGCTAAAGTTAAAAAGATAAGCTATTTTTTTCCCCCAAAAAAATAATTAAAAAAGTCACTCAATCTGTTGATTTCAACAATTCTTATCTTAATCTGGAAAATTTTATTAAAGTTTTTATCGCAATTCATCTTAGCCAAGAATCTCATACCTGAATTTTTTTTAATTACTATTTTTTTGTATGAAATATGAACTATTTATGTAACATGAACTATAAAATCTGAAGCTTTTTTTCTGCAGTAGCAAATAGTAAGATTTTTTAATGTATTTTATTATTAAGTTCTTTTTCTGCTTTTACCTCCTAAAAATCTTGGACAATGATATGTTATTTTTTATTTAGGTTTTAATTTTTACTTAATCTTACAATCTGGTTTTATTATATAGTTACTTCATCAAAAATTAGCATTATATATGTCTGAAACATCAAACAAACTAAGCGCTAACATTTTGGTGGCGAAATGGAGCCACGCGCTTTTCAGTCCTAGCCAATTCTTAGAGTGGCACCCATGAATATGGGATTCTCTTACTGGTGATGGTCAAATGAGTAGTAAGTAAACATGACTATGCTTGAAATAAACTGACATGAACTTGTAGATTGGTAAGCCTCCCCCCCCCCTCCCCCGGCACCACCACTTTTAATCTTTTTTTTTAATTTTCAAAGTGTAAAAAAAAATAAAATAAAACAAAACAAAATGGTTTGTAAACTTATTTAAATGGGTTAAATGCTCTTTAAAACAAGATGAAGTATATCCCCCTCCTCCCCCTACCCATACATACGATTAACACTATACTAGTATCATGCTTTCCTTGGGGATTGAATTGAAAATTATTTTTACCCCATATGTTTTCTTTTTTTTTTTTCTTTTTCAGACCAAGTGTTTTTTTAGATCATAACTTTACAAAACTGTACTTGATTAATTCAATATCTTATGAGGAAAGTTATGATTCATTTCATTCCCTACCCCCTACCCCAACCCTCAATTTCGGAAGGAGGAAAGAAACAGTTTGCCCCAAGATCATAGCAAAATAGTGTTTCCCCCATGTTGTATTGATGTTTTTCCATTATTTTCACACAAAACTACAAATAAATCAAAGCATCAGGTCATATATCTGTCAACATATAACTTTCTACAATATCAGGAGAACAGCTGTTTTTACTTTTCTTTATTACTTGTTTTCTTTTTAATTTCTGTTGTAAAGGAGACTAATGCAATGAGATCCATCTATACATATATTAAAAGTAGTTATAGATCAAACAAACTTTACTCTTTTGGGTCTTTTTTGGTTCTTTTTGTCTTAAAGTTTTCCCAAATTTTAGTGTTTGTGACCCCCCCCCCCCCTCCCATTTTTGAGACTCCATAATGTTTCACTCCATAATGTTCAATCACTTCTGATGTTTGGCAGCGTTTGTTTTTATTATTACTCTTACGTACCAGCTTTTTTAATTTTGAAAACAGTTTTGAAAAAAAAAAAAAGGATAAAAAGTGGTGGTTGGGGGGGGGGGGGCTACCAATTTACAAGCTCATCCCAGCTCATATCAAGCATAGTCATGTTTATTTACTATTCACTAGACCATCACTAGTAAGAGAGCCCCATACTTAACTAAATAGAATCTAGAATCATTTCTTAAGCCAAATTTTATTCAAAAATTCATAAAAATATGATCCCATTGAGCTTCTAAGTTGAAATTTTGTACAAATAAAGATAAAATACACAATGTTTTGGGAATTTTTTTAAAAAATCATGTTTTATGAGAATTTTAAAATTTTAAATATAATTTTTTTTACAAAATTAGTCATGCTACATATCATATTAAACAGCAACTAATGCACTTTAAAATGCTTTTTACCAAATCTATCTATATTTGATGCTGAGTTATCATCCATTTTATGTTCAAGCATCCATGAAAAAAAAAGGTTTTTCCAAAAATCAAAGTCAATAACTAAAAAAATAAAAGAGATAAAAATCTAAAAATTTGGACTTTTAATCACCTTGAAGTGTACATTTAATGAGCCAAATTTCAAAGAAATCCAAAAATGTGATGAAAAAACTTTGAATTACTTGACATGGAATAATCCAAGCTGAACTTTGTTTGTAAAAAAAAGGTGATTGTAATAATCTATTTAAATATTTTTAAGTGCCTGGTGCTGTATTGATTCTTTTCATAATGATATCTTCTAACATTACTTCAGTTAGAATAGGAAGGTTATTAGGGAGGGGAGGAATGTGTTGTGTGGGACCCCTTAATTTTTTCAAACACGTGTATCAATACAGAGAGAGATAGGGAGTAGATTGATTTTCTTGCATATAGGAGTTATTAAATATTAACATTAGAAACCAAATTGTAAGTTTAACATTGAGTCAGAAATATAAGGTCCTGGGGTCTCTCCCCCGGAAAAATTTTCAAATTGTAGTCCTAAAAACCAAATTTCTGATGATCTCGGGTGATGTTAGGGAGGTCGGAGGTTCGAGTGTCCTCTTCCAGCAATTTTTTGGAAGTGAAACTCCGGCCTTGCATTTATATATTATCTTCAATTATGTTAGGAAGATGGGGTCTGTGAAAATTTCAAAATATTAGCTTTGAAAACACAGTTTTAAAAGATTTTGGGTGATGCTAGGGAAAGGCGAGATTCAAGCAACATCCACCAAGAATTTTTTTAAATTGAAATCCTAAAAAAAATAATTGTAAACTTTTTTTTTTTTCCTTTTTTGATAAAAACTAGGACATCAACAGTTATTCAAAAGTTAAGTTCCAAAAACGAAACTTTTACCGAACTTCGATGATTTTAGAAGGAAGAGTTATGGCAAGGCTTTCCTTGGAATTTTTTCGAAATTGAAGCATTAAAAATGAGATTTCTGACATGCTTTACTGATGATAAGGGAGGGAGGGGGGGGGGGATTTTCTTTGAAATTTTCAATGCTGTAGATTCGAAAACGGAGTTATAAATGATCTTTCATAGTGTTACCAAGAAGAGAGGATCGAGGGCTTTCACCCGTAAACAATCAAAACTTCGGAAAGAGAAATTAGAGGGGTAATATTTAATGCGGAAAGATGACAATGGAAGATATAAAGGGCTGGTGTACCTGTGAGTCCATGACACCATAACATGGACTTTTACATGATACAGAATCTGAAAGTGAGAAACGAAATAGATTGATAAAGAAAGGACTATGGCCAGTTACAAAAATTGCATGGTGTGTGGTGTTTAGATTTAAATTTGAGGTTTTAATTTAATTTTTGGGTGTAGGTCAAAAAATGTTCTGTCATGATGTTATGGGAAAAGTGGGGGTTTTCTTCCCTTTTTTTTCTTTTGAGATTGAAGCCCAAAAAGGTAATTTTAGACGACCTTTGATGATATTATGGTAAGGAGATGCTTAAGGGGTCTATGAAATTTTTTCGACACTGATTTCTGATGCTCTTTAATGATAGGGCGGGGACTTTCTAGGTCGACTGCGGCGGAAATACTCTCCTCGAAGTTTTTCGAAGCTGAAATCCCAAATATGCTGTTGTAGGCCATTTTTAATGACGTTAAACTAAGAAATGGGGTTCGGGGGTTTTTCCCAGGAATTCCTTAAAAAGCTAAGTTTCAAAAACGCACTTTAGGCAAGCTTGGTGACTAAAAAAGAAGATATAAGCTTTTGGATCCCTCTCTTCCCCCCTTTTGGCTACGTCCCAATCTTTTATTTATTTTATTGATAAAAAATATGAAACCCCCTCCAACAGTGTTCTCCTTCAAAATTATTTACATTTAGATTTTCCATAGTAAAATTTTCAATTTACAGCCAAGTACTTTTATTTGCTTGAAATGCAAGCCATCTTCGGCCCCAAGTAAAACTTTTCTTGAACTGATCTGGTGCTTTTGTGACCTTAAATAACCTTAATGTGATCTTTGGTCTTTTTTTTCCACTCTATTTTATTTTAAATATCATTCCTTCTTCACCTCTTAATAAAGTTTTTTTTTCAATTCTCAATTCATACACGATATTTACATTCAAACACTTAGAACTACTGATGTGGCTATTAATTTCAATATTTTGAATCTCTCTCTATTGATAATTTAATTTTTCTCCTAGATGAACCATATTTCTGGAGCCTGTGTATTTTTCTATATTAAAAATAACTATAATTTTTAGGATGATATTTTTCATTTTAAAAAAATTGGAGAGGTAAATGGTAGAAAAGGTCGGGGTGTGTCCGCGGCCCTTGAGATCCTGAGAATCATATTTTTTTATATAATCATTACTAAACTGAAGGGTTTTCAACTGTGTTTTTGAAACTTTCGAGGGATATTAAGTGAGAGAAACTGAATATTTTATTTTTTGCAAAAAAATTGTTGGAAACGAACATTTAGGAGGTCTTTACTTAAATAATCTTTATAATACAGAATTTTGGATGCTCCAAATTATGTTTTAGAATTGCATTTTCTGTTAAAGCATTAGTGAAAAAAATACTTCTTATTACTTTTATTGCAATTGTTATGAACTACAATTCATAACAATTGTGAATTGTAAAGTAAATGTGAATTGCAATTCATGGATGAAATTGAAAAATGGACAAAAGTATTTTAACTTTTTAATACTGTCCTTGTTTTTCTGTTTTTATTGCATTACTAAAATGAAATTGACTGCCCCATTTCTGAAAAATTGGGCTGGTGTAGCACCCCCACGGCCCCCTTAGCAATGGCCTTGCACCCTCCATCCACAGGCTTGAGCCCGTGCATAAAGGGATTGAAGCTAGAGAATTTACGTAGCGGTATTTACATTTTACTGTTTGTAGACAGGGCAACTGATCGGCCCGAAACATGACCGGCCCACCGGGTATATCTGCCACTGTCTGTGTGTGTGTGTTTCTTTCGTATTGTGTGTATTGTTTTTTTAATTTAAAGCTATTGTTTTTTTAATTTAAAGCTAGTTGAAATTTCTTTAATGAGAGACGATACTTTTCCAATATTAACATTTTCTCTTGAACAGGAGGGGTTTGTGTTTACCTTATATTAGCCCTCTGGTTTGAAATTTACGATACACTTGACTAAATTTGATCTTGTTGGTTTCTCTTAATCGTTTTAGCTTTCTTTTTGAAATTCTTTGCAATTATAATTATATAAATGTCTGAAAATATCTTTTAATTTGTAGAACATATTTGTTTTTCCTCTATGCAAATTTTAAATTCAATATATAATTTCTAAATATCACCTTGCCAAGTAGGAAAAGGCTAGGTAGGCTAGAGATTTAAGACAGAAGTATAAAAAGTGGAGAAACAACACTTTAACATACAGGGGAAAAACAATTCAGTCAGACCGCATTGGATAATTCTAATCCAGAAAGTGAAATAGATATATCATTGAGTTTTGAAGTCAGAACAATTCTGACCAGTACACCAAACAATTCAAAAATGGCCTTTTTCGCAAATACAGACCATTTTGGATTGTTAAAATAGAATCAAGAAAATAGAAGCAAGAGATACCTGTCTTAGTACTCAATGTGAGAACTTTGGATTCGTTGTGGCATCACTGAAAAATGAAAATGTGGTCATGGCATCTAATACAGATGAACTCAATAAAACCTTATGTTGTAAACCAGTAAAAACTCGTGCTACTTGAGAAAATGTTATTTATGTGAAGAACAAAATATTTTACATGATAAAACTAATTAGAATAACATGACTGAGTGCAAAAAATTGGTAACCAAAAAAGAAGACAGTATCAGTGCTAAAACAAAACAAGAAATCACTGTAAATATAATTTAGAGAGAATCTGTCCGAATAAGTGTTGGTGACCTTTATGCTTGCTTGGAAAATACTACTCCAAAATTTCTACTATATTTAATGAACATTGAACATCAGCTTTTGACCCAACCAAAATAAACGAAAATTGTACTGGGCTAGAGAAAAGAAAGAATCCAAACCAAAAGAGAAAGATACATTAAAAGCTGTAAATCCAGATCTAAGATTAAGATTGAAACAGCCAAACAAGACGGATGTTATGGATTACAGTAAGGAGGATATTGTGAAGAAGATTACACAGTCAATACCTTCTGTACGCTGTTCACGTCTTACATTTTATTTCTGTGATGAAGCTTTTCAAAACAAGTAAAATGTTGTGAAGATAGCTATCTGTGTCTTCTTAACCCATTAAGCGCCAAGTCTCCCATTTTGGGAACCTTCAATTAAGATTTTTTTCTTCATCAAGTAATTAAGATATCATTTTGAATTTTTTTAAAATGAATGATAGAGAACCAAACGTTACTGGTAATTTTTTCAAAAAGGTTTGAAATGTAAATTCTTTTTTGAAAAATTTTTAAACTTTGCGAAAATTTCTTGTTTTTGCATTACACGGGGAAAAAATTCCCTGAAAATAATAAATGCAAATGCATCAAATTAGGAACATGGAATATGAAGCTCAATAGACCTTTTTTCAAATCACAACAAACAGGGGCCAAGAAAAATAATTTAAAGGAGTTTTAGAGGACTTTATTTACTGAAGTCCCAAAATGGGAGACTTGGCGTGTTCTGATTAGCAGAGCAAGTCATGCCCAGTAGAAATCGTCTTCACCCATTTTGCATGAATGAACTATCCCCTTTTTTCCTGTTGAAACCACAGCCTCCTTTGTAGTGTCTCATTGTAAACACGCTTTTGTTGTTCAAGGTAAAGAGCAGGTGCTTTTATAAAAACAAGTAACATTCCATTCGTTTAGAAGAAAGTTCTGAAAACACAGGGGTGCCAATCCTCCCTAAGGAGGATGACGCATCTCTCTGAATTTCTACAGATCACGAAAGAGATTTCCGTAAAAGGAGTTCAAATTGCCTTTAAAACTATTCCTCCCCCCTCCATAAAAATATTTTGTAGCTCAGTCAGCTCCATGCTCCCCTCCCCCTTGAGGGCGCTCCCCCTTCAATTAGGGAGGTTGAATTTCAATAGAGAAATTTCTTCAGCTTTTTTTTTTTTTTTGAAATCAAAAATGTAGTAAGAATTTTTGACTTTGCTACGAGCTTCAAACACTATTAAAATAATATATTTTAGCTTAGAACAAGAAGATGAGTGCAGTATCACTTGTTTGTGAATCGCCAAATTCTTTTCAGATAGTTGAGAAAAAAAAAAACTTTAATCGAAATCGTTTAGATCACAGATAATGCGATAACTGTCTCAGTTTACATTTTTACCATTTATCGTAATTTATTAGATGAAACTATGACTGTTGATAATTCCTCAATGCGAAGCATGCTTGACATTTATCTCTAAAAACATTATGATAATGAATAAATCATGTCATCAAACATGTTGTGAAGCAACCGAAATGTTGACTGCAAAAAAACCCTTAATAACACAATTACACTATCAGGGAGCCCAAAAATACATTAGTTCCATTTTATAAGATACATTTTGTATAGTGCTTCATGTCATTATCATTTACCATTGCTCGATCTCCCTACATGGTTAATAGAAAAAAATTACCTCTTCTCTTTTTGTGTATGAAAATCCTAAGGCTTTTTGCTAAAAGGCAGTAAAATGTGTGGGAAAAGTTCCGTTTTGTACAAAAATGTATAAGAAGAAGGAATGCAACAAGAATGAAAACCAGACACGGAGTGATGTACGGGCAGAGGGAGGGGGGGGGACGTTCTTAAGGGCCCCAACGGTTCAAGCATACTAATACTTATTAATGTTGTAAATATACACTGCTAGCCTCTGATACTGTCCTCCACAGCTTTTGTTGCAAGGGGGCCCAAAATGTATGGCTTTGTCATGAAAACTTAAAAGTTCTACATTTTAAAGCTTGAATATGTTAAATATGTACATAAAGTACCAATGCCTAGCCATATTAATTACATAAAAACGATTTTAGGGCTTTCTAATTGGATTTAGCCAGAAATTATTCAAGTATCAACATAGTGGCAGGGATATGTATGTTGTCCCCATTAAACGCCAAGTCTCCCATTTTGGGACCATACCATATCTCCTAACTTAATAAATATTTTTGCGAAATTTCAGCTACATAAATTTGAGATGTGTATTTAATATCAAAACACATGAAAACTTAAGTATTTTCAATGTGGTTCATATAGCGGCTCTTAATGGGTTAAATACATTCATCAATTTGCCTACCCTTTCTTTAATTATTTCTTTCTTTTAAAGTACATCATTAAATTTACCTTTTAATCAATTAAAAGCATCAGTTCCAACCCAATATAATATAATAACTATGGCAGTACAATGTTTAAAAATCATGTCTAAGTTTACAGGTTAAAATTTTCATTAATATACTAATGCGTCATTCCAATGTCCATTTTGTCATTCACATGCCTCCAAAAAAATTGCAAAAATGCAATAAAATACAAACAATTAAGCTCGGCTGATATTTTATTCTAATTATGCAACCTGTAAAGTACTTTCTTGATTTTTTCAGGTTCTTTTTTTTTTTTTTTTGAAATCTACATATAACAAATGTTCCCAAATTTGTAGAATCACCCATGTAGAATCCCCTCTAGTACCTATCTTTAGTATCAAAACTTCTTTGTCATCATATTGATGTACATTAATGTGTGTAAAAATTTGTGTTGAACTCGTAACTTACTCTTTATCTCTGTAGTATGGGTAGCATTTATAATTGTTTTTACTACAATTATAAGTAACATGTATCTGATCATAAATTAAAGAAATAAAGAAATTTAAGTAAAAAACTATCCCTGAGTGGAATTTTTTTTTCTGCAAAATTTAGTTAGGGGTAGGGGAGAATAATGCATTTTAAGAACATATTTCTCATAGAGTTGCAAATATCAAATTGTAAGCAATGTATCAATCATATTTTTAAGTTTTGCTTAAACATTTTTTCAAGCTATGTAAAATTCAATGAATGTTTGTGTGGTTTAATATTTTCTACCTTCAAATCATGGTATGAAATAGTCCCCAAAAATATAATTTATATTAAAACTTAAATTTGAGAATGTGTAATAAATTTGCACTCATAAACACATATGAAACTCTTATATAACTTCTCATATGAACAATTAAAAAATTATCTACTTATGATGGATGGTACCAATCCTACCTCTCTGCAAAACTTTTGGTGCAACTAACCGTTCTGTTTTCCTGTAGTAATATTTTATTTTGCTTTATTTTGTGCTGTGTATTTTTTTTAGGACTTCTTCAAGTGAAAATCTCTTGTAAGCTAATTAGCTGAAGTTAAACATTATGTGAACATTCAGGTCAACTGATAACTTTTTTTTTTTCAATTAAGAATTATTTTTACAATTAGGCCAGAAGAAAATGAGAAACACTTGTAAACAAAACATTTGAAGCTGACATGAACAATTCATTTGTGGCCCTTTAGTAATATTGACTCCTAATAGCAGCAACGCAAAGGTAAATAGAAAACTGAAGTGATGGAGTCAGTGCTCATCAGCAAATGAATAAAAAAGATATAACTCTCATCTCACAGTTAAAAAACCAAAAAAAAATAAATAAAACTACCAGGATTCGCCGTATATATCAGTGGACATCAAGGGGCAGATCCAGAAATTTTTGTAAAAGGGGTCGAGTTTCAACGGCCAACGTTGTACCTCCTACGTAAAAGTATCACCTCCTCCCCTCCCCAAGGGTTATGTGCCCCCTTCAATATGGAGCCCCCCCCCCCCCCCCCAAATGAAGACAAAACCCTTTTAAATTTCCTTCCCAACTCATTTTTTAATGGAGCAACATGCGCCATGGATCTTCTTCCCAAAATTTTTATAGAAACTCATTCCTTTAGGCAGACAGGCTGATCACATTATCATAAACTCCGAATACATGAGATTACACAGGGTGGGGACAGATCAGGGAAAAGTCAGGGAATTTTATTAATCAGGTTAAAGTCAGGGAAATATCAGGGAATTTTGAAAAAATAACAAAAAATCAGGGAAAATTGTTTTTATGAAGAAAAAATTTTTTTTTTGCTTTGCAAAATTAAGTACTCTTAATTCCCTACGTATTTTCCACCAATTATCTGTTCAAAAAAAAAAAGTAAAATTAATGAGGTGCGATTATACACTGCCGCATATTGTGCATCTTTTTTCCTCAAAGTCAAAGTATTGCATCTTACTTATTAACCGCAGGATGAACTTCCTTAAGATTGTATCTGTGTTTGTAAGGTTATTTATTTTACCTAGCTTGAAATTTCCTTTTATGCTTTCAATGCTACGTAAAATAAACAATCATACAGGCAAAGAGGAAGCCTTCATTAATGCCTTAGCTCCTTTGCCTTTATTCCATTGTCTCGAAGTAATTAGCGTACTGTAATCACGATTTTAAGAAGAAATCTTTGGTTTTTGAATTAATACTATAAAAGCTTAAAAGTTATTACTTCTTCGCGTTTTCAATTTATTGAACTTTCAATTTAAAAAAAAAAAAATTGTTTTTTGCCGTTATACTATTTGTTGTCACCGCAAATTATAAAGGTTTTCTTTTCTTCAGAATTAAATGATTTTTTTATTTTATAACCAAGTTGTATTCTTCTTTTATATATTTTGAAATTAACTTAATGCTTTTTTTTCTTTTTTTTCTTGCATTTCAAAGTTGTTTGTTACAAAAGCAATCTAGATTTTTTTTCGTTACATACTGAAATCATTTGAAATAGAGTTAACTTGTGTACTTAAGTAAATATCTTTATTTTTTTATTGTTAAAATGCTGTATTCATTCATTAAAACCTATATTCATGATTAGAGAAAAGCTCCCTATGAATGGATGTCAAATGGTTTCATCTATTTTGCATAAATGTGTCAATTAGTTAGATACGAATAACTACATTACCTCTATTCTTTCACTGTTACTCGTTATTCTTGCAACAATTATTATACTGTTTGAAAATTTAGTTCAAAATAATTTCAATTACTTTTTAGTTCTATCATAAATACACATATGTTTTTAAGAATGATTTTAATAGTTTCTTAAAATTCGTATGCTAAGTGGTTTCTGGAAGTAAAGTTTTTTTTTTTAAAATTTTCTATAATCTTCCCATGTAGAAAAATTAAATATACTGTTTTGAAGATTCCCCCCCCCCTCCCCAAAAAAAAACTTGATATGTTTTTTTTTTAACCATTTTATTAAAAAAGTAACATTTTTTAAAAATATATCTTTATTTCAACAACTTTACACAACTTAAAACGTTTAAAATACTGCATTTTATACAAACATACAATGGATTTCAAGTAGAGCAAAGGAAGGAAACCATTATCATTGGTAACTTTAAATCAGGGAAATTTGGTGAACTTAATCAGGGAAAAATCAGGGAACTTTTTTTCACAGTTCCTGTCGCCACCCTGTTACAGCTATAAAATAGTTGAAAAAAAGCCCAACACACACACAACATGTAGTAAAAAAGAGACGAACTAATTCCATGAACTATTTTTTCCGGATCTAAAAAATTGCAGATCGTAGTAAAATTTTTGTCATAGGGGGGTCAGCTGACCCTTTGACCCTCCCCTGAATCTGCCCCTGGTGAACATATATCATGATATATATCACAATATACATCCAATATTTATTTTGAAAATATCATGATATTTTCGATATTTATTTTTTTAAGTACGGTATTTTCAATATAAAAACAAAATTCATCATACTAATATTGTTCATTTACTATTAAAAATAACCAAAAAGTTATGTACTGCATTTTTATGATGTATTAATTTACCATTAATGTAACAAAGTAATATAATGCTATTTTTTATTTTATAATCATAAAATTATTAGTAATGTAACAATTTTATTTCATATTAAAAGTGCCTGATTAAATATTAAACGTTTGTCAGAAAAAAAAAAAAAAGTCTAATGACTGTGCATAGACTAATGCATTTTTATTTTTAAATCATATAACTGTAACAGTTGCTAACAGAAGAAAAATGAGGAAAACAGCTAATGCTAAATTAACTCCATTAAAATTGATAAAAGTATAAAATGAAGCATTACATATAAATAATGAAAGAAATTTTAAGTCTACATTTGTAATATTAATATAGGAAAATACAGAGTGATTTGAGGATGCATTTACTATTTTAAAGACTTAGGTTTCTGCTGATTGAAAATATCGGATATATATCAAAATATCCAATGTATATCAAAACATCGGATGTTTAGATATTTTCGAACCCTGAGAAATACATTTTAAAAGAGGAATGTATAAGTTCCAAAAATATACTAAATATAATAGCATTGGGCAAAACGAACCAACTGCTACAATGTAAACGAATAACGGGAACTTATACTTAGGCTTGCCAGACGTCCCGGACAAAACCCCAGTGTCCTGGTCAATTTACTTCACTTCCTGGAAAAAGATAAATTTAATTACAGATGGCCAAAGAAGTCTAAAAATAATTTACTGTGAAGGATTATTTTAGGTAATTACTTTTTTATTTGAAAAATTGCCTTGTGAAACTAATATCGGATTAACGTTCAAGGTAGTTTACAATATTAAAAACAAAAAAAACTTTCTAAAAAAGTCCTAGCAAAGGAAATATTATTCAAACTTTTATTCCCCATTCAAAGTGTTTCTTCTTACTAAAGTAAATTGTTTGTAAGAAATGAAATGTTTAAATAATGCTGTTTCACTACCCCAGGTTTAGCTCATAATTAGTATACATTTACTCATAGAATGAAATACCCTTTATTAACACTAAAATCCAGCTAAGGGTGTGTACTTTTTTGAATATTGGAGAAACGGGAGGGGGAGGGGCAGTCCGGTGTCCCGGTTGAGCATTTCAAAAATCTGGTAAGCCTACTTATACCTAAAATTATAGCTGGAGGGTTCTTTTATTAGAAGCCAAAAGGCTATCCATAATTACATTCTTCCCATACCGTCAACCAAGTGCAATAAAATTAATATAAAAATCTTACCTTAAATTTGGAGTGAAAAAAAATCCGATGCCCAAATGTGAAGATCCAGTCCAGTTGTCGGAAAATAACAAAATCCTTCATAAAAAGTGTCAGAACCGAAAAATCGTAATCGAAGAACACTCCAAGTCGTCCGTAAAAACAGCATTCAAATGTTATATCGATAATTATGATTGATCCACGTTCGTGGTTTCTCTTAGTTATTTCATAAACTTGAACAGTTAAACCATTTCAGAGAAGCAAAACATTTATTGAAGACAATAATTGAAAAAACATTTTTATCGTGATAAACTGGAAAACTATTTTCAATGAACTTATTTCTAAGCAAAGAAGTTTCTTGGTTGAAGGCTGTGATTGTATTGCAAATTCTTTTGATTGTAATTGCTTGAGAGAAAATAATACTAGTGAAAACTCTTTTACTAAGTCATGAGAAAAAGTCTTAAAAGTAATTAACTTTTAAACTGGAATTCATGTCTTTTGTCATAAATCGTATAATCACATAAAGAGCCAATATTAATACTAATATCTAAAAACTCAAAAGTGTTGTGATTGAAACTGGTCTTTTTAAGTGCTAAGGAATTGTGATAATTTTTTACTGAGTTCAGAAAAACTTGAGAATTTGATACATAAGAAGTCCTCAATTTATCTACAGCAAAGAAGGTAGGATTGCCAATGAAAAACTGACTTTCATAGTATAATAGAAAAAAAGTTTGCTAATGTAGAGCTATAGTTAGCATTGTTTTAGCAACTGATTTTATTAGGACAACATGTGTTCTTGTAAGGAGCGTCGATTGTAGTTACAATCGTTTACTTCTGGGGAACAGAAGTTGCGGAATCAATGTCCTGATTCTAAAAGCTAATATTTTTACCTTGCATGCATGTGTCTTATCTATTTGGAAAGTGAAATGTTTTTTTTTTCCTTTACGCTTTTATTATTATTACATTTTTTTTTCTTTTATTTCAAATATTTCTGTATATTTTAACTTAATAGTATCAAATTGCATGTGTTGGTAAGGCAACTGTGTTTCAGTGTTAAAAGAAGATAATTTATAGTTTGTAAGAAAGCAAAATAATTACTTGATGGTTTTTATGTTATCACTTTCTACATTAAAACTGGAATTGCTTGAAGAGTTTTGACACCTATACATTCAAGTATATTCATTAGAATAGAGAATAAGTTTTCCTATTATTACTGCACAACTGATAAGTTTTGTTTTTGAAACATACATTTATGTATAGAATTAAAGAAATGTATGCTTCAAAGTATGTCTTTTCACACATATTTTAAAATTTAATTATCTTCATCTTCTACAGCTGAATTCCAATGTTTCTTTATAATGGATGAAAAATCAGATGATGAACATTTTTACAAAAACAATAGACAAGATTGTGACTTTCTTTCAGCTGGAACTAATCATGCAATTTTGAAAAGCTCGGCATTTACATGTGAATGGTGTTCTAAAGTATTTCCTTATCAAAGCTATTTAAAACGACACATCTATACTCATTCTGGGGAAAAACCATTCATTTGTCAGTACTGTGGTAAAAGGTTTGGTTTGAAAGGTAATCTTAATGTACATTTGCGTAACACTCATAAGTTACCATATTTGAAGGAAAAGTGAACAGACTTTATTTATTTCTCATGTTTCAGGATATATGTTGTTGGGTATAGTGACTAATTAAATTGATTATTTATTAATTATTTTTATTTCTTTGCTCTCTTCTTACGTCTTTGTTTTTAATGTTTTATTTTCCGTCATGTGGAAACCTGTGAATGTTTTTTTTTTCAAGAAATAAAAAAATATTATATACGGTATGCGTCGCTTAATGTGATCACGGTTAATGTTATCATTCGCTTAATGTTATCAGAATGCCAAAGGCCTGGAACACATGTATATAAACACATTTTAAAAAAAGGTCTGATATTGCAATCAGTGTCTTTGTCTATTGTTATCACTTTTTCCATAAACTTTCAATATTTTCCCTTTTTTTGTTCCTCAATCCACAGAAATACAGAGGCAAACCCTTAACAAGTAACTTCATTGAGAATAACAGGGGTGATTGTGTTCCGGTATTTTACCGGGTTTCCGGTATTTTCATCTTGAATTCCGGTGTCTTCATCTTCGAAAATACCGGAACTTTTATATTTTCAGAAAAACTCACTTTTGTAAAATTTAGGGCGATTAAAAGGCCAAAAGTCTAAATTAAAGACGTTTTGTTTGGTATAAAGCGTAAGCTACGGTCATGTTTTGTAAACTCTATGGTAATTATGGAAGAACAGCTGGGGGGGGGGGGAGGGAATGGAATAAAGGCTAGATAAGAACATTTTTCCTTCTTTTGCTTTTTTTTTTCTGCAAAAGAAATGGTATTTTTCACACGTGCTTCAAGGTCAAACTGGAAAGGGGTGAAATCAGTGGCTAGTTTTATTTTCTTTTGGGGAAGGTAGGAAGAGAAAAGTGGGACTCCTGTCTTTGTTCTTTATTGCAGTTGGAGGAATTTATCGTATGCAAATATTTTCTTTATTTTATATTCTGATTTATGATCTTTATATGCTTGTGTTCTGTTGTTATTGAACTAATTCTAATTATACTTTATCGTTATTAATATGTAGTTAACTCTTACTTTTCATTATGCTGCTTTTTTTGTTTGATAAATTTATTCATTTGAACTTTGCATGTTCTCATTTAAAAAATGAGGTATCTGGATAGATCTGAAGATATTGGCTCCATCGATGCAGGAAAGAAGAACAAGTTTAATTGGGAATGGTTAAACAGAGGGGATTCCTACAATGAAAAGATGGAAATATAGTGTAAAAAATTGATAGGGCTGGATTTTGTTTTTGTGTTTCTTGCAACAAGCCCTTTACATATGCTAATGATGGTGTGAAGGCATTATTGCAACATTCTTCTACAAATACTCATAAAAGAAACCGGGAATCATTAAAAAATGCTGTTGTATTAGGCTTTAATGTATTAGTAAATGAATGTAATTAAGGATTCAGATACAAAGGAGAAAATAAAACATTCTTTGAAAAATTTTAAGAAATGAGAAAAATTAAAAGAATTTAATTCCCACCATGCACATGGACGTATTAAGTCCAATTGAAAATTCGAATTTTAGCCCCAACAAATAATTATGTATATAAATTATTTATATACATAATAAAATGTATACATACACGTAATATATATATATATATATATATATATATATGCCCATCAAAACACTTTTTCTTCTTGGAAAAAAAAGTTCAGGTATTTTTTATGGAGTCACAATCACCCCTGGAATAAGTTCCTTTCTTATTAGTAAAGCAGAAGAATTTTTACTTCCTGCTCAAAAACATTAAAAACTTCACTCTAAACGATCAAAAAGTTTTAGCCACGGAGAAAAAGCTCGATGATTTAACTGTCACGGAAAAAATTGAAATTTTAAAATGCTTTGACAATTTAACTGTGATGTGTCAAAGAAATGCTTTAGAACAACTAAATATTTCTCAGCCATTACTTCATAAGTTACTAAAAAATCGTGACAAGATTGAAAACAAAGTGAAGCTAAATGAAAATTTAAACAACAAGCAAAACCATGCCGGAAAAGATGGAGAAGTTGAATCTGCTTTGAAACTGGTTTACGAATGTCAGGGAAACGGATGCACGAGTAAGCGGTCTGTTAATGTGGCAAGAAACAGAAGATCTTGCTTGATAATGGGCAAAATCGACTTTGTAGCATCGTATGTTAGTTTAAACGACGCCAAAAAGAGCTTTTCCATTCTACAAATATAGTAAGTTCTAATTTAAAACTTTATTGGAGTAATTGTAATTTTAATTTACAGTTGTAAAAATAAATGCTTTTAAATTGGAAAAAAAAAGATCATTTTGTGTGTCTTTGGTTATTGTTATTAAACTGTACCATCCCAAAGTGATCACATTTAGTGGCGCTTTCTGTATTTATTGGATTTCTAAATATTTTGTTTCATATATGCAAGCTGAACATACTTTGTTATTATTTAATGTGTGTTTAAAATTGCTACTAAATGAATAGTAGTTCAGTTCTAAATGTGATAATTTCTCATTGTTTTTTTTTTTTTTTTCCCCCGTTATTAGAGTATTTCAAGCAATAGCTAAAGAAGTTTAATTCCTGTTTCGGGTAAAATTCCTTTAAAAAAAATTTCAGCATTTGACGTGATGAAATAATTCTGAGAGTATGTGCGACTCTGCAAGTTCAACAATTGAAAAAAGGTAACTGGAATGCAATTTAGCCCATTTAAGTGTTCTAGAATCCTTAGATGGTATGATTATTTAAAAGGAAACTTTAAAAATATCAAATCCTTGAATTGGAGAAGTCCTGCAAAATATAGATGCAATGGGAATAAACTTATGGAAAAGACCAGGACCCATAATGGGTTGTCAAGCCAATGATGACGATTATAATGAAGTGTTTAAAAGGTTTTTTAAGTTATATAATTATTCACAGTTGGGGAGCCTGAATCCACCAACCATGGATTATGCCAGATTTCAATCACTACAGAAAATTTCAACATGGTGGACGTAAAAACATCTAACAACCCCTATAATGAATGTTTTAAAAAGTTATGAATATTCATTTACATAAATAAAGAATATACTTGCTTAAATTTTAGCAATTTAATCCTAAAGACAATGTTTAAAGCTGGAGCGTCGGACTTCCTTGCGAGTTTCAAATTCTGAAACTTTTCCTTGAACATCAAAAATCTAGACATTTTCTTGATTTCATTCAACCAATTTAACTGAACAATAAAAAAAAAAATCTATGCTGACACATTCTAGTAGTTTTATCTTGTCTGCCCGTTTATGAAAATTTTTAATTGCAGTACAAACCCAACTATGTAAAATGCGGGAAACCCCGAATTAATGATTCGTCATTTCCTTACATAGTTGATCACTTGGAAATTACTTAGTTAAACAAATATTGCACTAGAAATAAAGCTGCAAGAAATTAAAAAGGGACATTTTATTAATGTTAATTGAAGTTAAGAGCAGCAGTTAACACAAACAAAGTTGCAGAAACTAACCCATTTCGAAATTCGTGATTGCAAAAATAGAACCTTTCCATACATAAGATTACAAATTGGACATTTTCCCAATCATTTGAGAAAAAAATATTATTTCTTTTTTAAATCGTTTATTCCTTAAAAATGCAGTAAAGATTTCTTTAAAAAAAACCTATATACTGCACCCATTGTATCAATTATATGAACTTTTTTATCACATATGCTGCTGCTCTTATGCCTGAAAATATGGTAATCAAAAATTTAATGATGAAATAAGTATATCTTTGTGTGTCGTGCACAAATTAGAATAAGATTCAACATATATAAGTTGGTTTTATATAAATTTAAAACTTTGATTTGAAACTATGTTTTTTTTCCCACAATGCATATCCCATATACATTATTCTCATATAAACCAGTGATGTACTGAACTTGTGTTTTTATTTTTTTTAGCTATTTATTGAAATTCAAATTGTTGATTTAATAATACTTTTTTTTCTTTTTTGTCTTTACAAGTGTCAGCATTTTTTTAAAATGTCTTCCTTATTAGTGAGAATGTACAATTAATTTCAAAAAAAAAAGAAAAATGTTAATCTTGAACAAATTTATTATAATATTAATATATGTAGTATTGTTTCAAATTCTTTTTAGTTGTAATATTTCAGCATTTTCCTTTGTAAGTGAGTACTTCTTGATACACTCCTGTTTGTGAAAATTGCAACACCATGAAGGAAGCATCATAGTTGAATAAAATTTAATACACAGTTGAGTGGAAATGGTACAAATAAATGATTACATTTTCAAACCAAACAAACAATAAAAAGAGATAGAAATTAGTATTTTGTGTGGCCACCACGCTTCGCAATAAGAGCAGCTACATGACTCAGCATGGAGTGAAAGGAAGTTTGAATATCTGCCTGCAGAATAGTATTCCATATTTTTGGTATGTGCAACCAAAGTTGGTCTGTCGAAGCAACAGGACAAGGATGACGAGCGAGACGCTGCCCCTACGAAATCCCTCACATGTTCAATCGGTGGCATATCCAGGGAATGTGCTGGCTAAGGAAGAAGCTGTACCTGCTGTGACTCAAGGTAGGATTTGACAGTCCTGCCGACATGTGGACGGGCATTATCCTGCTGGAATAGAGCCCCTGGCAATCCTTGAAGGAAAGGAATAGTTTGGGGCTGTAAAACTTCGTTTATGTATCGGGTACTGTTCAAATTGCCCAAAATTCGTAGCAATTGTGATCGTCCATGATATGCTATGGCACCCCAGACCATTACTTCGGGTGTTCGTCCACTGTGGCGTTTGATAATGCACTCCGAATTGTGCCGTTCACCGGCATAGCGCCTGACACGAATTCGGCCATCATGGTGCCACAAATTGAAGCGAGATTCGTCAGAAAAGACAACCTGCTGCCAATCAGCAAGCCAGTTCCTATGCACATTGGCCCATTGTAGCCGCAGGCGGCAATGGTTTTGCGTGATAGGAATCCTGTATAAAGGAATCCTTGCATTCAGCCCACGCTGCAGCAGACGTCTCCGAATTAATGAAGCACTCAATAAAACACCTGTAGCTGTTGACCACTGTGCTGCCAATTGTCTAGAAGAAGCTGTGCCGTCCGTCAGCGCCATACGCACCAGGTGTCTGTCATTGTGAGCTGACGTCACATTTCTGGGTCCACTCCCGGATTTATGAGCTGTTCGACCCTCGTCGTGATTGTGCTGCTGCAGAAACTAACCCATTATGTTATGGGTTAGACCCCCCCTCCACTGTCTTATCGTGCAGTAGCTGCACACGAGTGGCTACTGCACGATAAGACACTCCAACTTCACGAAGGCCGACGATTCTGCCCCGTTCAAACTCCGAAATTTGCTCAAATTTCGCTTTCTTTCGTCGAAGAGGCATAACAAAGATTCAGTTAACGTTTACTGTAGCATATAACCACTGATAATCATACATGCCTCGCTATAGCCGTCTAATTATATTCGGTTCGATCCACCGTTCAGAGGGCGCTGCTCAGCATACGCATGCGCTTCCGTTCTGCAATTCAAAACATTTGCATATCATGCCCTACTTTACATTTCCTGCAATTTTCAGCTCACTTGCGTAAGTCCTTCATGGTGTTGCAATTTTCACAAACAGGAGTGTATAAACATAATCAGATGCATATTTCAACTTCCTAGTTAAAACAAATGTCTTTATTTTTTATTCATATGTATGGATGAAATGTATTCCAACTGATATTTATCAAGCAATTTATTTGTTTAATGTTGCTCATTTTTTTCATTACTAATTACATTGTTCTAAATGTATGTATTTTATTTGAAATGTTTGTTTCAAGAAAATTATTTAGTATGGTCCTCAAATTGTTATGAAGTTAATAGCAATTCAGTTCTAAACTCTTTTATTTCTTCGAACTGTTATAACTGTTTCATTGGTCAGGTATTTCAAATGCTATGAAATAAAATTTTAGCTCTGTGTTGTGGACATTTCAACTTCAAATATGTTATGTACTTAATTTATTGCATGAACTTTATGAAGAACCCGGACTCTACTTCTGTATAATGCAGCTAAAGTTTGAAGATTTCCATAAACAATATAAAAATAATATAACTTGCTCAGTAACAGACATATCATAAGATGTGTCCATTACTGAGCCAAAAAGCATCATATAAATTTTGTTTCTGCAAATATTTAAGATTTAATTGCATTTTAAAGATATAGTGTCAGTGTTCTTGATACATTTCATGCAACAAAACAAGAATTAACTTATTCGAAGTCCTTGCAGGACGTTTTGTGCAACAACTGATGCTTTTATTAAAATGGAATTTCCCTTGTATAAAATAAGTCTCTCCTTAAAAATTTTAAAACATGATTTAAATGTTGAATGAAATAACTTTTTTCGAAGTAAATAATTCTATAAAAAAAATTATGACAGTAGTAATTCAGATTTCGTTGTTCAAGTGCAATATTTCAAGTATTCTTGAGTGATGTAATGTTTCCTTGATTTTATAAAATTTCAATGAGAATGCATTTTATGGTTGTTTTATAGTGTAGGGTTTATGCTTGTTTATGCTGTATGCTTTCAGGCGATGCATAACAAGTGAGTAATAATTAAATATGTATTTCTCTTTTTAAAATTTTCTGAAATTGTTTTTAAAAATGTATTTTAATGTTATGCAATAATTATGTGTTTTTTTTTTTTTTTTTTTTGCAAAAATTAGTGGTCCCAATTTTTATTTTGCTTAAAATTTATATAATTTGCTTGTTTTTTAACTGTACTCTTTATTTATTAGTTCTATAAATTTCCAGTAGGCAAATGGTTGTGCTACAAAAACTGAAACTTTGTATCATAAAGCTTCAATGTTAGTTCAAAATCTTATTTTTTATTTTAGAATTAGAAATAATTAGTTTTGTTTTCTTATATGAATGTTTTAGTGCCTTGTTGAGTTCTCATTCAGTAAATGTGAGCATTTAATAATTCGTGTTTTGTATGAGTAAGGCTGTAAATGATATGTTGAATGATGAGTTATCAAAGCTTTTCTATTTTTAGTTTTCTCAATTGCATGATTTTTTTCAGTTTTAGGGTATATGGATTAAATGGTTTCATTTATGCGTGTTTAAAGACTTTTTCTTCACTAATTTTTCAGTGTAGTTTTTAAAAGTGTGTTGGTGCAAATATTTCTTTTATGCCCTATTTGCTTGATGTGCAAAATGTAAATTATTTTACATATTTTGATGCATAACCTCTCTTATTTTTATACTTTTGAATTATGCTTTTGATTAGAATTAAAACATTATAAAGAAACAAAAACGTATGAGAGCTTTTTTAACCTCCAAATAATAAGATATTAAATTTTCTTTTTCTTTTCTCATAATTTCTTATCTTAATTACTTAGTCCAACAATAATAAGATCAAGCCAAATGCAATCATCAAAAATTTTTGAATTAAAAAAAAATTACTTTGACACTCAACCTTTTGCATTGAAAATAGTAAATGTAAATTAATCTTTAATCTTATGCTTTTCCCATATGGATCACAACTCCCACAGACTATGGAAAATATTGCTTTTTTTTAAAAAATAAGCTCTGCAAACTTATACATGCCTATGAGTCATATTCTAATTAATTTAGTAGCTACGAGTTTTTACACAAGGAGGGCAAAATTTACCTGGCGCAGGCATAACGCTTTCATTGTGACTACAGACATGCGTTCATTCTCTGCGCCATTTGGAAGTCAAACCGTTTTTATTATCTTGATAATTTCATAGTCCTTCTCAGGTATTATTTTAATATTTTTAAACAAAACTTTTCACTTTATGTAAAGCTATTAAATTTTGTAAAGTAAAATGTCAATTTTGGGAAATTTTGCTTAGAAAAAAGTTTTTAATGTTTGCAATGGTAGATCACTATTCTACGACAAGAAAAAAAAAGCTAAACAGCTTTGAACTCATAAATCTTCCCTTGTAATTTTGGTAGCCGCATTGAGAACCAATATGTGCATATTTATTCAGCTGTATATTTGAAATATTCTTGTAACATGTATTTTTTGTCAATACATTTAAAATAAAGCATTTCTGTTTGTATTTTAGGAAAACTACTAGAGTGCTCCCAGCAGTCCAGCATTTTAGATTCATTTATTATTCAGCATAATGCTCTAAAGGAGTCCAATTCCTTTCATTCTTTGCCTTCTAAATTGAATTTGCTCAGTTACCTCTCTTCATATCTTGGGGATAAAGGTTTTGCTTGTGACCAGTGTGAGAAAAGATTTCGTCAGAAACGGGATTTAGTTCGGCATATGCGCATTCATACTGGTGAAAAGCCATATACCTGTGGCCAGTGCGATAAAGGCTTTAGCCGCAAAGATAAATTGCTTATTCATGTGCGAAGTCATATGGGTTTAAAATTATTCTCATGCACAGTTTGTGGAAAAACTTTTCAAAACAAAGATAGTTGGATCATGCACATTGAAACACATGCTAAAGAGTAATTATTTTTGATGATGAAGACAAAACATGAAGAAACAAATCTAGGAATTATTGTGATTTTTTATATGTTTTAGGAATTTTCAATAATAAAATGTGTGACATTGCAGTTTTTGACCTAAATGGAATCAGCAATTTTATTTTGAAACATTCTGTTTGTTTAAAGTTATGTCAATGTCCTGTATTTAATCTTCAAATGTTTTTCCCTCAACCATCAAAACGTTATACAGTAAACTTCCAGTTATTCCAAGTGGATTATTGGTAAGCAACCATAGGTGACTTCTGTACCTTATTAAGAAAAGACTGCAAAACATTTTGCATGTTGCAAAGACCACAACGGGATGCTACGCTATTTAGAGAAGTTTTTTTGAGCAGTACATTGCAGTTTAATTTACTTTATATATTAGCCTAGCTTAGATACATCAAGTGTGCTTTTTCTTTCTTGCTTTGAGGTTTATTATTGCATTAAGTACGAATGATTTTATCATACTGTACATATTATCACTGATTTTTTATGTTTTACGTACTATTACAATCAATTTTTAAGCATGAACACTTTTATCTTCCCTCTGACTTTCAGCGTTTTTGAGATTTGTACACAATTGTCACTCTCTGTAGTACCCATGCAACCAGATTCCACAAATGAATAATTGGGAGCTTATTGTATTCCCTTTGTTTGGAATTGTGCTCAATTTTGTGTATTTAAGTTTTAATCTTTTTCCCCTGTTGTCAAAATATCATTTGTTTCCAAGGTAGTCTTTAAAAAATGAGTCTTCTTTTTTGTCATTTAGATTTGTCTATTAGCTTTTTTTCATGAATATTTCTATTTTGATGTTAGTCTGCTGAAATCAATATGTTCTTACGTACGAAATTTTATTCGGAGTGATTGTAAATTTGCTAATGAAATAAATATTTTTCAATCATTAAATTATCCTGTTCTTTATTTACTTTGTGTTTAAATTTATTTGAATTTTTATAATGCGTTTTGAGTCTATGGAATGAGTAATATATCAGTGATACATATAGTTTACTATGCAGACATGTCTTTTGTTTTTATTGTTATTATTCTTATAGTAATTCACATTCATTTTGGATCTTTGGTGTTACGGCAAGATATTGTTCATACTCCAATTGTCTTATTTTTGGTATTTGCATTTTATAGGGTTTGTTAGATTTTTTTTTTCTTTTTTTTTTTTTTTTTGGAGGCATATGTAGAATTTTTGACATAACGTTTTGATTTTGTCAAAAGTATACTCTTACAAAAAGACACCATCAGATTTCCAAAATGATTTACCCAATTTAACTAGAAAATTTCATAACCATTTTAACCATTAAGAAAATTCATATCCATAGTTTCTTCAATCTACGCAGATTTGCACTAACATTGTACTCCTGATTATCCGTTTTGTGGAATTATCCTTGTAGCAAAAAATTTAAAATAAATTAAAGCTAAAAATTATACCAAATTTTATTACATATTTCATTACTAGTACTAATGTATTACTTTTTGTATTAGTAAAGTATCGTAATTCAACCCGAATTATTTTATATACCACTGTGTACTTTATTTATAGCCTCCAAATACACTTTTCTGCGTGCTTGGTCATTTTCGTATTGTCCGTGTTTTTCGATTATCTGTGTACATCGGTGCATTAATTAGTACGGATAATCGAGAGTACAGTGTATTTTCTTTTCTACTATGATATGATATTTTAAATTTATATATTGGATGTCAATATAGTTTTTTAAACAAAGTATGAACTTTTTAATTATCTGTAATCAATCCTACGGAATCACAATTAATTCATTACTTATACCTTCTTTGTATTATTAGTATAGATTTTCCTAATCTATCTCAATTTTGCTTTTCTGTGCCAATCCTTTCTCATCTGCTAAATATGGCATTGTTATAAGAAATTTCTTTATGCAAAGTTATTTAATGCTGTTTTATTCATTAGTCAGACACAATTTTGGAAGTTCACAGTTCTTTTCAATCAGTTTATTGATTACATTCTGTTGTTTATTAATTATTATGTCTGATGCAAAAAAGCATTAGACATAAGAGTTGCACATTTTTATGGTGATCATCCTTGTGTTTTTTCTCCTGCCATATTTTTTTTCTTCTCTGCATTTTTTTACTACACATTTCTACCTATTAGACATCAATTTTTTTATGTTTGCTATAACTTTGATTTATTTAATCTTTTATTGTAGAGGTACTTGCTTATTTTGTCATTCCTATTTAGAATTATCAGTCCAGTTGCATTTGAGTTGATTTAAACCAACACCATTTGTAAAATTAGCATTAGTTTTTGACATGTTATCTTTGACTTATGAAGAATTTGAGCTAAGAAATTAACAGAACTTTTCTGATAGTGATACTCAGGGTTCGTACGGGTCATGGAAATCCTGGAAAGTCATGGAAAAAGAAATAAGCAAATTTCAGACCTGGAAAAGTCATGGAAAATTGAAATTTTCAGTCTAAGTCATGGAAATTTATTTTCAGTCATGGAAAAATGTTCTGGGAAAAAGTAACAGTAGCTAAAAAGAGCATTAGAAATCTTGAGTGATTTAGTATTGCACCATGAAAGCTATTTAAAATGGAAAATTGAACGATCTCAAAAAACATTGCATCCAAGTTCGTTTCCATCACTCCTAAATCTTTATTTTAAAATTGATCAGAGTTTATCTCAATTTGTTGAAGGTTTTGGATAATCTTTAGTCAGGCGATAAAATACAGAAATAGGGGAATTCTAATGCTCAAAAACAGTAGTGCCCAATATACAGCCCGCAAAACTAATCCATGCAACCCACTGGTACATTCAGTGTCATTATTCAAAAATGTTCTGGAATTTCTGAACCTATTAATTTATATACATTTGAAAATGTACAAATAAGTAAACAAGTACATTTAAATCAAAAGATTTATTTATTATGAAATGTTTTTATTTTTTTTTAAAATAAATATCGGGTTTAGAAACATGAATTTACTAAAGAATGTGGCTTTATTTTAAAGAACCAAAAAATTGTCAAGTTCACACTAAAAGCAACTTTTGAAGCAAATTTATTGAAACATAGTAGTGTTTCATTCAACTTTTCCCCAATCATTATCATTCTGCCTGTTTATAAAAAAAATAATCGACATTTAAGCATCATTCACTGTAGTTTTACTTAACTTAAACTGATGTGATGAAAACAGGTAAGAATTATTCAGTTTTTAGGTGTACACTGATATTTTTTGAATCAGGTAGTGGCATTCACATAGCAAGTTTTGCTAATGCTCATTTCCGAAAAAAAAAGGCAAGTTTGATATTGAATAATACTATTCTCTTCATATAATAAGGTCATGAAAATTTTCATGAAGTCATGAAAAAGTCCTGGAAAAGTCATGGAATTTTTTCATCCAAATAGAGTATGAACCCTGGATACTCCATGCCAGTGTCCCATGCATCTGCCATCATGCATGTAACTTGTTGGATGGGACTCTGAAAGCAGTTGTTCTTTTTTAAATCTAGATCAGGAACCAAGCAACCCTCTTGCAATAACCCTTAGGTTTTGATTTTGAATTGAAACTTTTTCAAAGTTTTTGTGACCACGACATATTTAATGTCCCCCAGCCACCATTAGCAAACAAGGAAAGATCTTCAACAGGCTGGCATCATACCCGAGACACTCCGGTAATCAGATCAACACTTGACATTCAGGCTACCAAGGCCCATGGTAGTGATGTAAGTCGAAAATCAGGGGCCCATTTTTTTGAAAGCCTGCCCAAAGATAGGCATGTTGGCAGTGTCGACTCTAGACCATCTCTACTTGCACGCTTATACTGTTCCTAATTAGGAAAAGTATTCACTGAAACCCAAGATCATGAGGTATTTGAAATATATGTTTCTTGAATTAAGGTAATTTTTATCTTTTTTTTCACATTTTTTATTTTTGATTCATGTAAGCATAAACCAATGCTCTTTTTACAGGGGAAAAAAATCAGGTTTTAAAATATTGTTTCTTTTTGACTGCTAAGAAGCTTGTTTCTGCTGAAATTTGAATCATGTTTTGGTAAACGCTTATACTACGTACTTATGTTTTTTCTATGACACTTTACTAGTGAAGTAATTGACAACTGGAATATTTATTCTTTAACATTTTGAAATGTTTTTAGTGATAGTTTTTACTTGATATGTATGTGGTAAAATGTAAGGAAAAAGAACCTTTTTTCAGTAAGTAAGATTAAAGAAACGTTTTGTATCTTTGCGCATTTCTTTTTATTTTATTTGTTTTCACTCCAATGATGTTTTGAAGAAAATATTAGCAGGAGACCAAAAGTAACGTTTGTTTTGTCTACTAATTTTTTACCAAGATTTTGTTTTCAATTAATGACATAATTACCCTCATTATAAGCATCTGTTTGCCATCCAATCAATGAAAATAAACTGGTTTTGGAGCAAAATATCTGTAGCGTTATAGATATTAGCCAAATTTTCAAGTTATTATCACATAGAAAATGCTTTAAGGATAGGAACAAAGGGAAATCAGATGGTGCAATATCAGACAAGTATATTCCAGCAATTGTCAACAGAAAAGGTGTGATGCTAAAATGTGATTGTGCAAGACTGTACTGCTAATGACAAACCCTGGATAGAGCCCTGAAAAGTTGCCTCTCTCACTGTACTAACCCGACATTGTACCACCTGATTTCCCTTTATTCCAATCGCTGTGTGACAAAAACTATGAAAATTTGCCTCAAAGATCCAAAATGACATCTCCAGATACGTAGTTTACTCCAAAATCAATTGATTTTCAGTGATCTAGAGTTGAAAATTTTTTTGGCAAAAGGTAGTTGATAATAAGGAAAATTGTATCATTTATCAAAAAATAAAAACTTAAGAAAAAGTTATTTGATTAAAAAAATGGCATTACTTTCCAGTCCCCTAATACAATGATTGATGTATAAGCATAATCAAAAATTCTTCATTTGCCCTTAATTTACAATGAACACGAAATTGGTTTTGATACCACTAAACATCAAAAATTTAACTCTTGCAAATTCAATTTCAATGTTAAAATGTGTCTAACTTGTAGTTGCTATATCTATTCCTTTTACTTGAAGCTAAGATATTTTAGGGAATTCATAGCTGATTTTTATTTTCTTTGAAACATGTTTGATTGAAGAAGAATTTCAATATTGATATTACACTTTTCATCATGTGTATAGATTATTTGATTTTTGAAACCCAGAGATTATGATCAATTTCTCACATAGAGCCAGGTGCAGGAATCAAGTTTAAAATTCCAAGTTTTTATTGTTTCAATTTCTGATTTATACTTATTTGTGTTTGTAATAATTTGACAATATTCATTCTTTGACAAAGGTTTTGTATATATGTGAAGAATATTTGAATAACTGTTCAAAGGAAATGAGTATTTTACAAAACATGAGCGTTTTATGATCCTAATTAATAATATAGATGGTTTTAGACTTTTTTTTAAAGAATGATTTAGTGTTTAATTTCATTTAATTACAGCTGCAAGCATTGATTGCTCGTTTGAAGAGGCGTTGTTTCCAAGGGGAGAAAAATTTCATTTTCAAGTTTACTCGTCTAAAGGTTTAAGAACAAATATTTCTGGAGAACTGAATTATGTGCATTCTGCTAAAAAATATGTATGTGATGAGTGTGGTAAAGCATTTCATCAGCTTTACAATTTAAAGAGGCATCATCGCACACATACTGGAGAAAAACCATATTCTTGTGACTTTTGTGGTAAAAGTTTTAATAATGTATCAAATTTAAAGACTCATAGTTTATTGCATGAAAAAATAATTTAGTTTAATTTGAATGCATCTTTTAATTTTTATAATGTATTTAATCAAACCGTATGTACAGTTTGGATCATCTGGAACAGTGGCAATTTTGTCATAACTTTGGTTTACATTTGGTAAATATTTGCTGTTGTGCTGGAACTTAATAAGAAAACAACGTTGTGACACACAAAAATTTCTAAAAAAAACTCTTAATTTGTGAGATCCGTTCCACATCGTTCCATTAGCCTCTTACATTTTGGCTCATATTGTTATAATTGTTGATTTATATCATGCTGTTGTTTCAACCTTTCACAGAATTGTTAACTCATGGAAAGTACTGATAAAACCAACTGGCAGCAAACATGGACGTAACCAGAGGGGTGGGGGGGGAGGGCAACTGCCCCTCCGTAGAAGAATACTTCCGACTCCCACCCTCTTTCCAAATGCAACCAAAAATAATTTAAAATTGCAATTTTGGGACTTCACTTTAAAAAAAATCCAGGGGAGAGCTTCATAACTGTTTCTGCAATCATCTGACCAAAAATAGCAAATATTTTTTAAGGAACAGGTGGACTATATTCAACTAGAAGCAAGTTCCAAGGCCCATAAAAGTAAGCTTTGTATGGGCTTTATTAATTTTGGCTACCATTTTTCACATTTAAAACTCTGTGAGACTGTTTTATTAATCAGTTTAATATTTGCCATATTTGATCAAAAGATAAAATCTATATAATCAATATTTGAATTTGTGCTGAGATATTTCGATACTTTGTTAGAAAATTCCTATGAAAATCTTGCAAAGTAATTGAAGTCAATGCACTGGTATCTGCACCAAGTCATTCTTGAAAGCTGTTTTTTGTATATTTCACTTAAGGGGATATTATACGAGAGAAATTACGGGACATCGCAACCGCAACAGGAACCGTCAACGCTATCTGGAACCGGTTTTTCTACTCACTTCCACAAACGATCGCTCCAGAATTCTCAAGTGCTATGGAAATTCGCAGTTGCTCGTATAGGGGCAAATTTTTTCCTCCGCTGGAAAAAAATTGCCTTCAATTCTGAGCAAGTTACGAAGGAACCAATCTGGGCGTTGGGATTTCGTGACGTTCAGACAGCGTCACTGGAAAATATTTTTGCAATCGTGGTGAAAGAAATGTGGGAATTCCTTTTATTGTTCTATTTATTTTATGTTTCAAAAATTTTCAGTTACACTTTAAAAAACGGATGAGTGACATTTAACCTTTGGTTTTGCATCTGATTTGGAATTTAAATTGCTACTTATATGTTAACATCAGTGCGAATTTTATGCATTTCTTAATTTATATTGGTGCTTTTCGTTTCATTGGGTTTTTGAAAATTGTTTTGCACAAATGTTACAATGGGGTCGTTTCCAAAATTTTAAACGTATTTTTTTCTGAAAGAGCATGCTTAAAAACATAGGATCTGACCATTTTTTAAATAATTTGTTTTTGTTTAATATTTTTGAAAACTTACTTAAATCGTTGCGCTTTCATTGTTTACATTTCTGTCGTCTGACGTCACAAATGATGAAATGCCATTCACAGAGCAAAATATTTAATTGCAGCTCAAATTATGAAAGTTCAGTCTGCAATCCCAGTTATTTACGCGTAGCATATTTAACTGAAATTTTAATGATTTTCTTAATCGACTAAAAGAATGTTTTTAAAAAGTTTCAAAATTGTACATTAAATAATACTGGCTTTTTTGCGCTTCATCATTTCATTACATTTTTTTTAAAGCATCATTTTATTTTTAAATGTCTGGAACTATTTTAATAAACTCGGCCACAGATTTTCCTGTGTGCAATATGTATCTAGTGGCGTTATATTTGTGTAGGTTAAAGTGTTAGCACATCTCCAATATATTTATGAACTCGAAGTTTAAAAAAATAACTATGAAAGGCCTATTAATCAGAGTTTGCCGGCTTTTTTTTTTAATTTTTCATGTTTGTTTTTAGCTATGAATTTAGGTATAATTTGTTAGAATTAAAATTTCTTCTTATCTGTCAATAAGTGACTAATAATTCCTATCTAAAATTAAGATTTCATTTAGTAGTTATGGGAAAAAATAAGCCTAGAGAAGTCATATATTCTGTATGTCTTCTTTAAATGTAACAAGAGTATCACTTTAAATCAAACATTCAATTAATAGTAATAAAAGTTTTCTGTTTTTCTGAAATTTTCACCATAAGTTCTACAAATTAATGTTAAAACTCAAATATGAATTTAACAGGAGGAGCTGTGGAGACTGCATGAAATAATAATTGATGCTCTAGCTCTGAATTCATTGCCTTGATCATTTCCCTTTTTTTTTTGCCATCTTTTCACAAACCCACATACAATTAAAGCTGCAAGAGCTGCATTAAGTATTTGATTACTAATTTCATCCATAAGTGTCAAATTAAAGCGACGCAGTGTGACAACCAAATGCGGAATTGACAAAAAGCGATGAACAAGCGCAAGCACATGGATGTAAACTAAAAAATGGTAGCCCCCGTTGTGAACAAATCGACAACCGGCAGCAACCCTGTAGGCAACTTTCCTTCCGAAAAACCAGTTCCAGATAGCGTTGACGGTTCCTATTGCGGTTGCGATGTCCCATAATTTTTCTCGTGTGATATCCCCTTTAGTTCTTATCCTACTAGTTGTTCTAAACATCTAAACTTTTACATTATAGCTTCAAGCTATTGCTGTTCATATTAAAATGAAAGATTTCCTTTCAAACAGCATGTTTATTGTCAAGCTTAATATTCTAAAAATTTGTTTAAAAAACAAACTGAAAACCTAGTTTGGCATGTATTGATTTGGAAATTTTTTAAAGGTGTTCCTAATCTAAAAGCACATAACGAATAAAAAATTTGTTTGGTGACACTGATAGTTGTGAAATTATTGTTTGTTATTTTTAATTTAAAGAAACTAATTTAGTCAAACTGTTAGCTGAATTTTTAAACTTATAATCTGTTTTTTCACTGAAAATTTCAGAAAAGTTTTTCAGCAATTTTTTGAGCTTTGCATGCTTTTATTATATGTTTAGTTGTTTCATTATTCTTTTAGAAAAAATTCTCTGTCAAAATTGTAGGTTTAACATGTACATTAGAATTATATATAGATTGAAAATATTTTCCACCAGATAAAGTCAAATTTTGTATTGTTACATTAACTGCATTACTTTTTTGTATTCTTGTATTTTTTGTGTGAAATATTTTGATACAGTGCAATCCCGTTACAAAGAACTCCAAACCACCACTAATTTTTTTTGTTATTATGGGAATTTCGTTGTAACATAATTCAAGCAATGTAGTAGAAATTAGATCGGGACTGAAAATTTACATCTTTGAAACTATTTCATTGTATTGGTATTTGTTGTAAAGGAATTTCACTGTATTATTATTATACAAAGATAAATGAAACAAATTCTAATTAGTTACTCTCATGTCAATTATTTTTGCGCTTTATCAGAAAATACAATTGTTTACATCATTGAAACGGATATTTTGTTGTATTGGTATTTGTTGTAATGGAATTTTGCTGTACTGTTATTATGCTATGATAAGTGAAACGTGTTCTAATAAGTTACTCTTATATCATTTATGTTTTCTCTCTATCAGAAAATATGTTTTATACAACGATTTGCTGAATGCATCATTCCTTGACACAGAGGTGGCTCCATGGCTAAAGGACCGCCTAAAGCCTGCGCTCCTACTCGTTATTAGCAACATGCTGCATTGAGGAAATGTTCTTATAAAAAAAAACATTTTGACCTTCGTATTTGTACCTCTAAAGAGAGTAAGCTTGATGTAGTTCAAGACACCATTGAGTGGGGGACCCCTTATAAGCGTGAGGCTGGATTTGTTTTCCTTGGGTGAAACATAGGTTGATCCAAAAGTAAGGTTCCCATCAATTTTACAAATATACAGCACTGTCTATTCTCATTGAAATTTAAATTATGGAAAGAAAAAAACGTTTCTCTATTTTTATACATAATCGTCATCTTTTTCTGTACATTATTGTCGACGGTGACCTAACTTCTGTATGGAGTGTCAGAATTCTACCGTTAACCCATTGAGCATGCATTTTACCCCTTCTTGAATTTGTCCTCGCTCTAGAAACGTTGGCCATTAAAGTGTTCTTTAAACTTAGGATACAAGTGGTAATCACTAGACTCAAACTGCAATCAAGAACAGAGTGATTTGTTGACTGTCATGTCCCACTCTGGCAGTGGAATTCTGTGACACTTAATACAGAAGTTAAGGCACCATCAACAATAATGCACAGAAAAGATGGCAATTATATATAAAAATAGAGAAACGTTTTTTTCTTTCCAACGATGTAAATTTCAATGAGAATAGACAGTGCTGTATATTTGTAAAATTGATGGGAACCTTACTTTTGGATCGACCCTCGTATGTTGACCAGGGACCGTTTTTTACTCTGCTTATTTTTTATGTGGCTTGTATTAGGTACCGGAATTTCAAGAGCGAGGCGGCTGTCCCAAAATGCTTCTCCTAAATACACCCACAGTGAAATGAACTATTTTGTCTCATTTACAGGAACCATGTAAACTCCAGGGCAAATACTGAACTACAGGGTTTGTCCAAAAATCATTTATGAAGTAATTTCCCCATTGTGAGTGAATCATGCAAGACAAATCAAAAATGATATAGCTGTTTGTTTAAATTAAAGCTTAAGCACTTTGTCTCTTATTTATATATTATTTTAGGTTTTAGGTCTGTTGATTCTTCCTCGATGAAATACCCTTGTCCTATGGCTTTTCCTGATCAGACAGCTAACAATGCCTTTTTAGCACTTCACTTTCTAAAAATTATCAGCAGAGGATCCTAGAATGCTCTCCTCGCCTAACGTTTCTAAACCTAGCCTAAAATTTGATGTGATCTTTGAAACTTCAATTTCAAATATTTTTCTGAGAAGTGCCCCCTAATTCTCCTCTCTGAATGCACAACAGATAGCTTTGTTAGATCCAAATAAAGTTACGTTTGATTAGTTACTACAGGTGAGACCCCAATTCCTTCTTTCCCAAAGATAATTTAAAATTCACTTCAATTAAAAAAAAACATTTCGGGAAAAATTTCATGGTCCCTTCCCTCTCTTTATCTTATCATTGCCAAAAAAAATGCATTAATTTGTTTCTAAACATTTATTGTTAAATATTTCCATAGAAGAGCCACTTGATCTCTAGTAATGTCAACAAAGATAGCAATCTAGAAGTACCTCCTTAAAGACTTCCAAGTTTGAAAAACTCCTTGGGTAGGTCACCAGGGGTGGATGCTGAAATAGCTTTTGAGGGGGGCTCGGAAAATAAATAACGCCCCCCCCCCCCCTTATGCAAAATTTCATACCAAAGTTTTCATGACTTTATTTTTAAATGTTAAATGAAAATGTTTAAATGTTATAAATGTATTTTTTTAGGATCACCTAAAGTAAACTAATCTACTTTTAGCTACATAAATATTATGCACTAGTATACTTAGAATGTGGACGTAAATTATCTTTAACATTTCAAGCGAATCACTAGATCAGCTGGAAATACCTTCTGGAAGGTTTTTTTTTTTTTTTTTTTTTTGATCAAAAATACCTTCTGAAAGGTTTTTTTTTTTTTAAATCAATGCAGCCCTTCCATACACAAACTATTGCATTAGAATTTGCACGTATGTTAAAACCAATATCTCTGGGGGATGTTTTCACCCCCCCTCACTGTGCCACTGAAGCGAATTAAATACTAAATCCACTATAATTTCACCGAGATGCTATAAAACGAGTGGTTTTAATTAGGAACATAGTCACATTGGTTATAACATGAGGGCAAGGTTATTTTAAAAAAAACATACCTCATTTGAGTTTTTATAAATTAATTTATACTTTAATTATGAAGTAGTATGTAATTTAAGAAAATCATAGCTTCATGACACATAAGAATATTGTCATAATGGTTATTACACGAGGGCAAATTTGTTAAAAAAACCCATACCTCATTTGAGTTTTTATAAATTAATTTATACTTAAATTATGAAGTAGTATGTAATTTAAGAAAATCATAGCTTCATGACAGATAAGTTTTATTGAAGAATTCAGACTATTTCCTTGCGATTTTCAAGCAGTTATACTGATTTGTTCTTAAAGCCATGATACAGTTGAGGTGATATTTTTTGATACTAACATGCCTTTTCCATTAATATCATGGTTTTGCAAAGAAATTACCATGTGATTTCTTTCATTTTGCATTTTTCATAAGCTGAAAAAGAAATCTATTATTTTGCAAATAGCTTCTTGGATCGAAAAGACTCTTTAGGCACATCCCCTCATTTTTTTTTTTAAATTTTTATTAATGTTGATTATTGATTTCATCAAAGAAGAATTAATGGACCAATCACGATATTATGTTCCCCCGAATTCGAAACCAATGCATTTAATATATTCTTCTGCTCTGGTCTCTTACTCCAATATTACTTCTTTAGCAAACAAAAATGCTTTTATTAGAAATATGCTGTGTGTGTTTTGTGTTCTTATTAAATAACTGTAAAAAATTCTATGTTGTAAGAAGTCAATAAAAAATAATAAATGAAATGAGTAGAGTAATTATCCTTTTGATGGGGGGGGGGGCGCCCCCCCCCCTAAAATCCGCTTTTGTAGGTCACCAAACTTCTTACCCTTTCAAATGTAATCAAGGATCTGGCTACTAGTTACGTTTCTCCGAGTTCAATGGTGAATCGTTTCCCCCTAGTCTTCCCCATTTCGTAAGGAAGCATAACATTACAAAACTTGAATTTTGGAAAATCAACAGGATTAGCTTCTGACCCTCTAATATAGAGGTGTTGGCAGAAAAAATATCAAAGAGGAATATGATTAATTTTTAAAGGTGATATGGAATAATTGAGAGGGGACGTCAACCACTCCTTTTGCATACAATAGCTTTTTTGAGTTCAATTTTGATAAACCCTCCCCTGCACCCTTCCCCCAACTCCTTCAAGGATTGACTGAACCTGCATTTTTCAGGCGTCAATTAAAAAATTTCTGGAGGAGTTTCTTGAGTTGAAACTTTTTGGGATCATTAACTTTTGGTAATCTATCTCTTCTTCAAAGCAATAAATTGCCCTCAAAGAATTTCTCAGTATTTAACACATCTTAGGTTCATAAAATCACTCAAGCTCTTTTTTTTTTAACTAAAGCAATGTAGAAAATTGGAAAGCAATGAGGTAAGGATGGCAGTTTTAAATCTTTACCATGTCTCCTGGAAAAATCGAGAATCCGTTACTTTGTGCTTATAGGTGAAAATTTCTCCCTATCTCACTGTTTTTGTCAAAATCATTCTGTTATACCTGATCATCAAATCTCAAACCTCTTGCTCAATTTTTAAAAATGAATTTATTCTAATTTTTCCTTTAAAAAAAAGAATTGTAAGAATACTATTTATATGAGATTATTCTCAGAAAAGTACATAACATAAATATTATGTCTTTCTGATTGAATTAAGAATTTTTGAAAAGTTGATGTTTTAAAAACATACATTTTACAAATACAAAAGTGACGACCAGCAACAGGCTCTGGGCCCAGCTAGACTGATCCTAGTCAATTTACAATCCCCAGTGAAGATCAATGGCCCTCTTAAAACTGTCTACTCCTTTGCTCATTACCACCTCTTCCAGTAAGCTGTTCCAAGGTTCCACTATCCTGCTAAAATAATAATTTTTCCTAATATCCATGTTAGCCTGAGATTTAAATAGCTTAAAACAATGACCCCTTGTCCTGTTTTCAGTGCTAAACTTTAGCCCCGTAACATCTTTCGTTTTAATAAATTTAAACAGCTGAATCATGTCCCCTCGGTCTCTTCTTTGCTCAAGACTGTACATTTTTAGCCTTCTAAGCCTGGAATCATAATCTAAGTGGGAAAGTCCACTTATTAGCCTTGTGGACCAAAGGAGACCAAAACTGAACAGCATACTCCAAATGGGGTCTTACCAAACTTCTATATAAGGGCAGAAGAACTTCTTTAGATTTATTTGAAACAGATTCTATTGATAAACCCAAGCATCTTATTGGCTTTGTTGCTAGCAATGCTGCACTGTTGGCTAAACTTTAAATCCTGACCTATTAAGACCCCCAGATCAGTAACTTTTTCTGCCTGACTAATGACTGAACCTTGCAAATAATAACTTGTACACTTATTTCCATGCCCTAAATGTAGCACTTGACATTTCCCAACATTAACAGCCATACCCCATTTTTCAGCTCACTCCGTAATATGATCTAGATCCTCTTGCAGCTGATTTGCTTGTTCTTCATTTTCTACAGTCCCCATAACTTTGACATCATCAGCAAAACAATTCATGTTCCCAGAAATATTTTTGTGAATATCGTTCATAAAAACAATGAACAAAACAGGCCCTAACACTGATCCTTGAGGAACCCCGCTTAAAACCTCACTCCAATTAGAATAATTTCCCCTTACAACTACCCTTTGTTTCCTTCCGGTCAGCCAGTTTTTTACCCAAATGAAAGTTTTCCCTCCTATTCCTATATCAGCTAATTTGCTAAGTAGAGCAACATGCGGTACCTTATCGAAAGCTTTTTGAAAATCAATGTAAACAACATCTACAGGCTTCTTATTGTCCAAAGCCATGGTAACTTTGTCATAGAAACGTAATAAATTAGTTGCACAAGATTTACCTTTCCTAAAACCGTACTGAAAACTAGTCAATAGATTATTAGTCTCTAGAAAATTTACTATCTTAATTTTCATCAATGTTTCAAAAATTTTGCAAATCACCGAAGTTAGACTCACAGGTCTATAATTTCCCGCACTCCCTTTAGACCCTTTCTTGAAGAGCGGTGTAATGTTAGCCAGCTTCCACTTCTCTGGCACTGTCCCCGAATTATAAGAAGCAGTGAAAATGTTTGCGATTACATCTGCTAATTCCTCTGCACATTCAACTAAAATTTTCGGATAAATATTATCTGGCCCCGGAGCCTTAGTCTCTTTAATTTTTTTCAAATGAAGTAAAACGTCATCCCTGGAAAATACAAAGTACTCAAGCTGTACTATAGCTTGTGTCTTGTTGGTGTCAACTGTTGAGATACAATTATCGTTAAAAACACTCGAAAAAAAGTTATTAAGAACATTAGCAATATCACTATCGTCCTGAATTAAAATTCCGTGCTCATCAACCAGTGGCCCAATATGACTATTTCGAACTTTCCCCGAATTAGCGTATGCAAAAAACCTCTTGGGATTCCTGTTTATGTTATGTGCCAGTCTTTGCTCCAACTCTCTTTTCTGAATCCGTACCAAATACTTAAATTTACGCCTTGCCTTACAATATTGGAGCCTATCTGCACTGTGACCTGTTTCTCTAAACCTATGAAAAGCAGCTTGCTTGTAATTTAGAGAGTCTTTAGTTTCCCTGGAGAACCACATTGGCCAAATTTTAGTGTTGACACCCTTTCTCCTAAAAGGAACATGATCCCTAACCGTATTCGCTAGATTTTCCTTAAACTCTGCCCACTGAAGATTCACATCGCTATTGTCCAATCCAGAAGAAAAAACTGCTTTCAAACTCTGCCGAAGTGCCACAAAGTCAGTATTTCTGAAATTGGGCACAAACCTAAAATTCTCTACTTTGTGCATATCAAATTTAATCCCAAACCTAATACTGTTGTGGTCACTATCTCCAATGTGTTCCCCTACACATAACCCCTGAACAGAGCCTTCCATGTCGCAGAAAACTAGATCTAAAATCGCGTCCTGTCGAGTACCCTGAGTTATAATTTGATCTAAGAAACAGTCACCAATTACTTTCAAAAAATCCTCTTCTCTGCTATTACTATGGTAAAAATTATTCCAATCAATTCCTGGAAAATTAAAATCTCCCATTATGATGACTGACCCCTTGCTAGAAATGTCACTAATAATACTAAACATCTGTTCGTCTTGACCCTGGCTTAAGTTGGGTGTCCTATAAATATTCCCCAAACGCAGTTTTTTGCCCTTATTACTAATCAACTCCAGCCAAATCATATCAATCTCATTAGGTTTATCATTAATTACCAATTCATTGCAAATTAAAGTGTCTCTGACATAAAATAAAACCCCACCACCTCTTTTACCTACTCTATCTTGTCTAAACAAATTATACCCAGCAATAGATAATAAATCCTCATCACTTTCGGTAACCCATGTCTCAGTAACTCCAATAATATCCAACCTCTCGTCTATAATTATGCTTTTCAATTCTTCCATCTTGTTCCTAATACTACGAGCATTTGTATAAAAACCTTAAGTAAGCCCATCTTACTTTTATTTAATGCTGCACGATTGTTTGAATCCCAAGTGTTAAAATCTTTTCTCTTATTAGCCACCCTATTTCCGTTTCTACTAAAATCCCGATAGTTAGTACCCTTTCGAATTCTGCTCCTTAAACCATGCCCCCCATTCCAACTTAGTTTTTTGATTCTGAAGCCTCTAAAACCAAACCACTAACCATTTTGACCCCTGTAGAGCTCAGATGTAGGACATACCTAGCAATCCAATCTCGTTTACATCTACTCCACACATCAATAAACCTGATACTACGCTTAACGCAAATTTCCTTGAGTACCAGGTTCATACACCTAGCCCGTTGGTTTAACCAACTCCTATGCACTCCATTTCTCTCTTTTCCCTTAAAATAAATAGTACTGTTGACTTCTCTGGGAAACTTGTATAATAATGCGTTAGTAGGATTTATTGGTAGAAAATACAAAAGTGTTGTTTTTTAAATTTCAATGGGGGTAGTTTCCAAAATTTTAGAAGTATTTTTTTCTAAAAGAGCATGCTTAAAAACATAGGATCTGACCGTTTTTTTAAATAATTTGACTGAGTTTAATATCAAAAAAAAAATATTTTAAATAGGTGTAGCTTTCATTGTTTACGTTTCTTCCGATGACATCACAAATGATGAAATGCCCTTCACAGAGCTCAATATGTAATCCACATCTTTACTCATGTGTACTGGCAACGATATGGTTGATATCAAGCGTAGAGTGCAATATTTAATTCACTTTTTGATTACTATAAAGTGGAAATGCTGTAAACGGGTGTGCCAAAGTACATCATTTGTGACGTCATAAAGACCAGGTCTTATTTTCAGAATCGGATATTTAAAAAAATTAAGCGTTGGGAAAATGAAAGTTTTTGCTCGCTCCATGTTATTTTTTTTTCGCTTATTCTATCAATTTCAGTGACTAAAAGTAGTACTTTTGACTGAAAGAAACAACACCATGGGTAATAAATGTGATTAAAGTATTTCAACATGCATTAATCAGAGAACATACATTGTATTTATCATTAATACACTCAGTAGTAGTTTGCTGCCTTTTTACTTCAAGAAAAAAAAAGGGGCCCACAAGAATTATATTCGCCACTGCGGTGACAAGTTATTCAACTCAGTGATTCATGTCTACTAGCTGCGTTGCCCGGCTTTGCACAGACCACCTCGAAGATAAAAGTTACATCAAGTGATGCGTGTTTAACACTCAGGCTTAAACAAAAAAAAGTAAAATTTTGCAGCAGATTGCGGAAAAATAACCAAAAAGTAAACGTTTTAAATCCCCCGATTACAGGAAAAGCATTTTAAAAAAAAGCAAGAATTTTACTTGTTCATGTAAGGAAAAAAAAGGGAACAGATCTTTCGTCTCAATGATTTCCTTCACGGTATAAATTTTAATAAAAGCATTATTGCGGAAAGTTGAGATGAAGCACTGAATAATAATTTGAATGGAGGAAAGTCTTCAAAAAATAAGGATTTTATGTCGAAATCTGTCGTAATTAATAGTTTTTAATTGATATCTTCACTAATTATTATCAGAAGATTATGTTAAGTAGCCAAACATAAAGACGGGAAGATTACGAATCCATTGATACCTGGTTCAATGGTCAATTCACTGTGATTCATTAGAAGAAATTTGGACATAGATGACTACATAGATACATAGTTACATACGCTCAGTTTTTAATTATATAAGATAGTTTGCCTTACCCCAAACATAACAATAAATTGTGGATCTTTATTTAGCTTCTAATATTACCACCTTTAGAAATTATGTCTATTTTTGTTATGTGTTTATATATATATTTTTTTCTTCCAGATGCAAATATTTTGCCAGTATCTTGCTACAGTGACTCTTCTTTTCTTTGCCTTGATGTCCAAAGAAGAAATAGTTCTGGTGTGGAGCAAGAAAGGTCAAGTCCCAAAATGTTCCAGTGTGAATATTGCAGAAAATCCTTTAGTCTCAACTCTTGCTTGAGGACACATTTAAGAGTTCACACTGGTGAAAGACCATTTGTTTGTAAAATTTGTGGGAAAAGATTTAGCCAGAAAGGAAATTTAGGTGCTCACTTGACTATTCATACTGGGAAAAAGAACTTCGACTGTGAGCATTGTGGAAAGCAATTCAATCGCAAAGATAGACTGCGTTATCATATATTGATGAAACATAACAAGTGAAACTTGACTAATGAATAATATTTCAATATTGTGCAAGAATGAAAAGGTTCTTAAAATGTCATAAACGTTTTAAATCTTTGTAGCTTTTTAACTTACTGTTTAAAACCTTTACAAACTTTGTTGTTTGAATCTAAATGAAGGATGACATCTGAAACTAGCACAGTTACGTAAATTTCAAAACTATTTGAACTAAATGCCTTCTCTCGGATGCTGTGCTAACAGCAAAAATGCAAACAAGGAGTAATTCATGGTAAGATATTATGCTCAGTTACTTACTCAGAATTAAAGATTAGAAATCTTTTGTCAATTTATAAGGGATGAAAACAAGAATTAACCTGACTGGATATTCTATTTTCACATCTTCTCTGAATTGAAATGTTGTCATTTAAAAGTTTTTTTCTAAACCCACATATTCAGCACAGTATTATTTTGTAATTTCAAACACTTTTAAGTCATGTTTTAAAACAGCAAACAACTGTTTTATTGCTTTCTCTCTTAATTTCTCACATGTCCTGGAGTGTTTTTTTCCCTATGGAAAATTTGAGCAAAAACAAAAAAAAAAAAAATAATAATAATTAACTGTACGGAGCAAAATTTAGTAAATAAAATGGTTGCCAGATCTATAGGGCATTGTACATTATAAGAAAATTTAGTCACCTTATAATTAATACAGACACATTAAAATGGTGAGATTTACCCATTCCCCACTGTCTCAAGGATGATTGCACTCCACAGAAAGTGTCAATTCTTTGTTATTTTCAATTCAGAAATTTCAATATATCCATGATCATCTCAACATCTATGTGTGGGATTTATATTTCTCCTCAAAAAAAGTTAAAATAAACAGATCAATGTTGCAACTTTAGTCACTGAACTGTTTTCAGGAGAAATTTTTATTAGAAAGGATACTGAAACTTCTGTGGTCTGACAATGGCAGTTACTGTGGATGCAGAGTTGCTGGTGTTATTTCTTTCTTCAAAACTGAGTTTCTCTTCACCCGGTAGATTTCAATAGCATTCAGAAGAATTATAAACTGTAAACATTTATTTATATACACATAGCTATTTACAAAACGTTACAATTCACAATACGTCAAAATACTATTATTTCTTCTCAACATGGTGAATTCCCTTGATTCAACCAAATATAAAATCCGACTCCAATCACTACGTTCCAAAGATATTAATTTTTTAAAACTCAAAATATTTCTTACTGTTGCCACACGGGCAAAACGTGCAAAGATAAACTTTTAAAAGACGGGAAATTAAAACAAAGGCTTGCCACAGCTGGGGAGTCACAAAAGATTTTTTTAATTTTTTTGTAAAATTGAACAAAAGATTAAAAATTCAAAAAAATCTAAAATTTAAAAAGAAATGGCAATTTTAAAATAGAGTGGTACCTTGTTAATTCAAACCTGCTTAAAACAAATTACTACTTAGGCCATCTACATTTGCAACCGCCTTTCTATCATATTTATGTAAAGATGACTTAATTTTAAAGCTCCCTTTGAGTTCCTTACAACATTGTTTGATTATTATATTCAAGAATCTGTCTCAAGGTTGCCTTAATAAGGGCTCCCAAAATGTACATTTCAAGCGTTATTTTAAAGAAAAATAAGTATTCAGTATATTGGTATGTTGTAGGGATGTGTCGTTCATGAACAAAAGGGTCAAAGGGAATGACTCCGTAAAATGAACAGCCCTATACAATCTCTTTAAAAATGAACGACCGTCCTTTTGAATGCTAAATAGTTTTGAACATTGTTTTGGTGTGTTCTTTTGTTCATTTTTACTTGCATTGGTCTTTGCGTCTTACTGCGCAAATAAACATAGCTTTGTTTCTCTGCTCTACTTTATAATGAAGCAATTGACATCACTTGCTCTAGAACTTTTTGTCACAATCTTGTTTACACTGGTAAGTTAATGAATTAAGATTTTTGTTTTTATAGCCTAGGTTCCAAGTTTTTTTAAAAATATTTTTAGTTTAATGAATTTATAATTTGTTAATTAAATAACTTTTTTGTGAATGGAGTTGTTCAAATGAATGAGTTAAAAGAAATGAACGATCCTCTGATGAACGAATCATTAACGACAATGGCCCATGCCTAGTATATTGTAGAAACCGATGGCAAGCCTCAGTTTAAAAAAAAAAAAAATCAATGGGTAAATAAATATGATAGCTTCTGATGAAATATTTGCAGAACATTGTTTGATAAACACTAAACATTGTTTATTTTAGTAAGATTGTTAACTTTATCCTTTTTTTTTCAGATGTAAGACAGTTAAAGGAATCATGTAAAGCATCTTCATGTGATACAGCTCTATATAAAAGTATCCATAAAAGGCAACTTGTTGTTCCAAGAGAAAATTTCTTAGGACTCAAAATATTTCGTTGTAATTACTGCGGCAAAGCTTTTGGGTCCAATTCGGCTTTACGAATTCATTCGCTGATTCATACAGGTGAAAAACCATTTGTGTGTGACATTTGTAACAAGGCCTTTAATCAAAAAAGTAACTTGGTCAAGCATTCTGCAATTCATGTTGGCATAAAAGAATTTTCTTGTCAATATTGTGGAAAAGTGTTCACTCAGAAAGATACATTAAGACTTCATATTGCAAAATTTCATGGTGATTAAACATTATCCTTACTGTGTTATGTAAATACTGTTACAAAGCAAAAGACTATTTCAGCATAAACTATTACTTAAATATATAAAATAACCATATTGTCTTTTTGTGTAATTTTATTGTGATGTAATAACTTTTTTTCTGGAAATGTTATAGGAATAATGTATTTATCTCAATAACTTGATTTGTTAAAGTTATGTCTGAGATCAATAAAAGTTGAACGCGTCGTTACAATTGATTTCAACTGACTTTGTTACTACTTTTATTTCCATGAGCAAATAGAAAAATAGACCTTGAATGTCTTTGAAACATGAGGAGAATGTTTATAATCATTGCTCATAATTTCATGTCATATCAAAATAAACCTAATGTTGATTTCCTTTGACAACTGCTCTTATGAAATTAACTGCACAATTGCCTTGTGTGGAAAATGAGTTATTTGAAATTAGGTAATAAAACTACAAAAAGGAGCTCAAAGAGCAATCATTTTGCTTGTAGACAGTGCTAACGTTTTTTTTTTCTCCTCTCATGAATGTTTGGTTTTATTTCGATTTGTCCCAATATACATAGGTTTATTTGCTTGCCTACTTCTCTCCATAAACAAAATTATTTCTTACTTATTTCTTATTTTCAGGGTTTTTTTTTTTTAATTTATTACAAAACTTATTTATTTTGTTATTGGCCATTGCTAACGTACCTTGCAAGGTGTGTTGCAAGTTCATATCTCAATCCTGAAATAAATTACCTTATTAAATATCAATAAAGGCCTTAAGCCTGCTGATATTGTGCACCTAATTTTTGTTTTAAATTTAGAAATATCTTTTGGTACTCATATATAGGATTTTTGTTTCTTTTCAGTCCTCATATCTCCATCTGTGCAAGTCTACTCTGATGAATCTTCAAATTTTAGCATCACCAGTGAAAGATATATCAGTATTTCACATAGTGCAAAGGAATTATCTCCAAAAACTTTTTGCTGTGATATTTGTGGTAAAGTATTTACAGTGAAAACTCGCTTGAAAGTTCATCGTCTTACGCATACTGGTGAAAAACCTTTCGTTTGTCAATTTTGTGGAAGAAAATTTACTCAGAAAGGAAATCTGAAAACCCATTTATCTCTTCATACGGGAGAAAAAAAATTTAACTGCTGCTATTGTAGGAAGTCATTTAATCGTAAAGATAGCTTGGTGCTACATATACATCAAGATCATAAAGAAATCAGCAAAATTGGATGATTATATAATATGCATTTTCCAAGTAGAGGTGGAGTGGATAACATTCTAGATATTGTTGACACTATTTTTACTAACTATCAAAAAAAATATTTTTCTAAATGGGTTATGAAAAATCACGGTAAATTAGAGACACCACATTGAATTTCTGTGAACTTGAACCATCCAGAAAGAAATAATAAATTCTGAACAATTGTGATTTTACTCAATTAAAATTGCAAGTAGTTTGCCTTATCATCTGATAATATACAAGCAATTTCTCAGTTGTTTAAAAAACTTTCGATTTTTAATCGGTTTAATAAATTATTACTCTTTTCAGACTCAACATTGAGCCAACTCTTCAAAAGCACTGCAGCAGAAGGGGAGGCTTAATTTTCTACATGTCTTGCACTTTCTAATCTTCAGGTCTTCACGAGGAGTGAGTTTCTTTTCAAAAGGCAAAGAGTTATCTTCAGTTATCATTACATTCTACAAAAGTATCTGTCATTCGACATCTTCTACAATCTCCACAAATCAAACAGTTGAGCAGTTACTGACATTTCGTGACTTGTAAGCATTCTTCGATGGCAACATCAGAGCCTTTTAAAGTTTCTTCAAAAACAATATTTTCCTAATCATTTTTTATTATCCTCCTCAATAGAAGTAAATATGTTAGGCAAGGCAAGGAGATAACAAGCAGTCCAGCATCACCTACCAATTCTGTTACTGGCTTGGATTAATTTTCAGGGATCGATTCAGATGCAAATTGGGTCTGCTTTGCAGCCCCTTCACAGAATTCTATATCCTAAAAGCGACATTTTTTCACAATTTTGTATCTTAAAAGTGCACCTTTTACAACTTCATTTGTCAAAATAGTTCTTTCATCACTTTTAAGCTCAATCAGTTCATCTGAAAGCAAAATATCCGTAAAAAAATTTCTTGCTTCTAAGTCATTCCCAGTTAGAGATGTAAAATTTCCGAAAATTTTGAAGTGGGAAAAAAAACGGTTTTTTATCGGGTTTTTTTTGGGAAAAAGAGGAAAAATTGATTTTTTTACAAATAAGAATAGGATCTCTTAATAGCTCTGTGTTTCTTGGAACATATAAAGGGTTGACAGAAATACACATAAAGGTAAGTTTAATTAGAAAAAGAAAAAAAAACTTTTGTTTTATAACTAAGAGCTTTCTTGGTCAAACCCCAGAAAACAGTCAAGTCGTCGTTCAACCATTATAATTGGGTAAACTGTGTCTAATCATAACAATTATATTTTCTATTTTAGACTGCCTTTGAAACTTGAAATAATAACTGTAATTTTTGACTTTTAAATATGATTGATATTGTTTGAAAGAAAAATAAGTATGACTTCCCTTCCTTACAATGTAACTTTACTGTCTAAAAGTAAAAGTTATTGAGTTTTGATTTTTTCCAATTTAGTCTAAGTCCAAATCAAAACTAAATTGGTTTTTCTTTTTATTTCTTACAGAAAACCCAAACGAAAACTGCGTAATGGTTTCTAAAGCTGAACCAAAACTTAAACTAGAGTTTTAGTTTACTCATACGGTCCTGCTAAGCACAGCAGTAAAAGTAGTCATAGCTGCACTTTTGAACAAAACTAAGTTATTATAACCAAGTTTTTCTCTGTTTCGTATTTTACTTAATAAATAAAATGTTTTGGGGTTAAGAACTATTTTTTAAAAAAATTCTGAAAAAAAAGAAAAGACATCAGAATCAAATAGATGGAAGAACCAAACATAAAATATCTCAGCTTGAGCTCAACTAAAGATTCCACTTTTGAGCTTAGCACGGCAATATACAGGGTGCAGCCAAAAAAAAAAAAAACCTTGGACAAAAGATTGCATCATCAAATGGGAATAAAGTAATTTCATTTTAATGAGTATCGTGTTTACTTTTGTTTCTCACTTTATTATAAGAAAATAATTTACAATATATCTCCTAGTTAATGTATTGTTTTTTGGTTTTCTTACAATTTTAAGCAAAAGACCTGCTATTAGTTGTTTAACCAAGTAGAACAACAGTTCGTTTTTGCTTGTTGTGTCTCGGCAAACTGTATTTGATGCGGTGTGCTGCTTTAAGTGGCTTGGAAATGTTAGAATGTTAGTCAATGTCCTGAAAGTTTCCAAAAACGAACAGTGAACATTTCAGTTAATTGTCAGGTCATCCAAAAGTGAGAAATGAAGTCTTTTTGTTTCCACGAGAGAAGTCCGTAAGATGGGAATTAGTGACCGATACGTGCAACTAAGGGCAAAAACAGCTCAAACAGAAATTTTACGAGTTTCAAAAAGTTTAGCATTCATATGGCTCCAAAGATGCCAGAAACTTTTGAGATGTTATAAATCGTTAGGCAATTCTAATTTGCAACTATAGAGCTCTAATACACTACCTTGTGTTGATTAACAATACTACCAAAACAGGTAAAACATTCCGTTAAACGTGTTTTCCTTGAAGTAAATTACAGGCTTCAGACAGTTTATGGTGTAATATAATTTCAGAGGAATAGAAAAGAAAGCTTCCTACAAACACGATAAAAAATTACTGTCATTCACTAAGCTTTAAAGCAAGTTATAAGTTACGGTATTTGTTTGTTTTACCTTTTTCATCCACCATTAGGCAGTGGCTGAAGCGCCCCCTATAGTTTATTGGAGTTGCGAATAATAATTATCTATTTATATAAAATCAATATAAATGAAACAAGATTGATAATAGATAAGCAAAGAGCTTACCTTCATTTGTTCATCTGTTGTTCACGTTGAGCCTTCTCTCTATAATCATTTTATATTTCTTTTAATTGTATAGGGTTGTCATCGTTACGTGCTTTATGTAGTCACTGCTCAATAATTTAACTAATAAAGAAGTTAAATACATTTATTAGCCAACGTTACATCACATATCTACATACTACGGTGGTTCGAGAGAGACTGACTGTTTTACAATATGGATGCAAACACGGAACAAAAATGAATAAGTTTTGGTTTGGATTTGAAAGTTTGCATTTCAGCTTACAATTTTGGTTTGTGTTTAGCAAGGTTCCTCTTCAGTTCACTTCAGAAATAACTATTGGAATGTCATTTCTAATATGAGACGGGTCACAAGTCCGTGCTGGAAGAAATACCTTTCACTGATTTGCCGTTCAACCAGCTCATAAGCCCCAGAACAATAGCATTTGGTCTGTAGACACTCCATGCACCTTAGAAAATGTTAAACATTGCCAAAATCCAAAGTCAGACTTTTCCTGTGATGAAATCAGCACAAGAGACAAAAAAAACTCTGGATTTTTGTTGATGAGATCCATAAAATGAATCAAAAAGTGTACCAGAAGAACATTTTAGAAACTGTTGTTCTTCTGTGGACCTAAGGGCATTTCAGCACAGCAATGTAGACTGGACATTTCAATTTGACTCCACACCAGTTCATACGGCCAAAAAGACGAGTGGTGCAAGGCGCATTGTTTTTGACATGTGTTCATCCTTAGAATGGACGCTCTACTCGCTAGACCTCGATCCTATTTATTATTACACTGTATGGTGTGTTTTAGTGTCAAAGGTCCTGCTTTAGAGTCAAAGCCTGTTTCAGAGTCCCTTAACTACACATAAGTATGGACTCTCTGAACCAATAAATTTATAGGGAATGGGATTGATTAAAGGACTTGCGGCCCTTGAATGAAAATTTCATAAGCAATTGCACCTCTATTACTTCGAAAGGTGGCCAGTTTGAAACCAATTAATTTATTGATTGTTAAAGGTCTTCTCATAGTATTATGTCTTGTGTTTTGTTAATTTGTTGATTTTAATAAAGTTACAAGGAAAAGTGCCAGGGGGTTTTGTAGCACCCAGCGCATTTGGTCCTCACAGTTAGCAGAAACATAATTCTGTGATTAAAGTTATGCTTTCTTGTTTTATGAGGAAGGAAAATAAATTCTTCCCTAAGGATATTGGTTTAATTGTTTTTTCAAAAAGTATTAAATGTTTTTTGATCTATTTGCAAATTATATTGTCATAGAACAACTTGCATTACCAAAGTTAGACAGTATTTTAACATACAAGGAGGGAGTGGGGGGAGGAAATAGCATCAGAATTCAAGTATGAGAAATTTCTAAGCACTTTTAGCTGAAAATTTTAATTAAAATTTTCTGAAATTTTGAAACAATTTATTTTTTTTAATTTTTCCGGAGTGGAAATAAATTCCTTTGGAAAAAACGTTTTTTTTTTTCCGAAATTTTTCGGTTTTTTCCAACTGTTTTCATCTCTATTAACAGTGAAGATTAGATTTGTGATAGCAAAATGTAATATATATACAATATTATAGGACTTTTCTCACAAGACATATGTAAAAGAAAATTGCCCAAGCAATAGAAAATGTTAACCTAAAAATGAAAACCTGGATCGACCCCTGATTTTATATGAGCCAACTGATGATTGAAATTGTTAGAAACTGTATGTTGCCCACTTCCTCCTCTAGACGGCGCTGTCGCCAAACCAGGAACTTTAATTCCTTATTAGAATTTAACTCTCACTTCTCTCTTACTGCTTATACTGTAAACATGTAGCGCTGTAGTATATGTATTAAATTTGTGTTTCTTAGTTTAGAAGAAGTTATGGTTTTAATGTGTTCGTGAATATACATCTATGGGTATCAGTCATTTAGCGGAAGATTCCTCCAACATATAATTTGGACTATAGATATACAAAACAGATGAAGAACATATGATAAGGTAAGCTGCATGCTTCCTTAACTGCATTCATTAAGATGGCTTTCTAAGAACGAGTTAATAGACATTTCATGTTTATTTAATTCTAATAGATTATGAGACTGAAAGTCTATAAATAAATGCAGCATTAACTATTTAGATAAAAATAAGTTATATTCATATATTGTTTTGCATCTAGTTGAATTATCTATAAAATGTCTCTGCTAAAAGATAACAACCCTCAAATCACTAAGCTAAATAATTCCAATTACTCCATATGGAAGTTTAGAATGGAAATGATATTGATTAAAGAAGATTTAATTGATTTAGTAGAAGGTGAACCACCCGAATCACCAGATAACAAGTACTTAAAAAGAGACCGCCAGGCGCGAGCACTAATAAATCTTTTTATTGAAGATTCTCAAGTAATTCACATTAAATATGAAACCACCGCAAGAAATACTTGGCAAAAATTAAAATCTATTCACGAAAGAGTCAATTTATCAAATAAGCTATTCTTGTTGCGAAAGTTATATGCGACGAAGATGTGCGAGGGAGGAGACATGAATAAACATGTTGCCGAAATTCTCGAATTAATTGATAAACTTAAAGCAGTAGGAAAAGACATAAAAGATGATGAAATAGCCGCTTTACTATTGGTATCTGTCCCAAAATCGTACGATAATTTAATAACCGCTTTAGAAGCAAGACCGGAAACAGAGCTAACTTCCGAGTTGATAAAAAACAAATTAATCGATGAATATAATAGAAGAAAGGAACAAGATGTGTCAGAGAATAGTTTTACGCAAGCATTCAAATCTAATATGTCATTGATGAATAAGAAGCCGAATAATGTCGGAAAATTCTGCACTTATTGCAAGAAAAATAATCATACAAGAGATACATGTTATCATCTTAAAAATAAAAATAAACTCAATCGCAAAAATAAATTTTCACAAGAAGAATCGAAAGTAAAACGCAATAACGAAAGATCTTCAGTTTGCATGAAAGTAAAAAATAAAGATCAATTGCATTCAACCGAGATGAGTAATCCGCGAAATTCCGTCTCAACGCCCACGCGTTATGAAAAAGAAACCAATAAATTAGACGGACAAGGAAGTAGTAGCTACATCGCACGCTCGGAAAAAATCCCAGCAATTAATACCGAGATATGTCTATCTTCAATGATAAACACCGCTGAATACCCATTTTACATTGATTCGGGATGCACATCGCATCTAATTAAAGAAAAGGAACTGTTTTCATCACTCGTAATTAATGATGATCCTGTTAAAGTTATAATCGCTGATGGGAGAATCCTACACTCGCAAGGAATAGGCGAAGTTAAAATTACAACGAAAACAGGAAGCGGAGTATTTGACATAACCTTGAAGAATGTATATTTTATTCCTGAACTTGAAAGCAATTTATTATCAGTTAAATGTATGACTGAAAAAGGATTTCTAGTGCATTTCGAAAGAAAAAAATGTTATGTTAGAAAAAATGGCATTATTTACTTAGAAGCAATTTCTTTAAATAATAGTCTGTACGAAGTGATTTTTAACGAAGATATTAAAGTAAACTACGTATCAAACTGCCAGAATAATAATTGTATAACTCTATGGCATAAAAGGTTAGGACATAGAAACACCCAAGCAATAAAACAGTTGGTGAAAGAAAATTTGGCCGATGGAATTCAAATTGATAGTTGTGAACAGATCAAGGACTGCCGTACTTGCATAGAAAATAAACTAAGTGAGTTCCCATATCCTAAAGAATCTAAACACAGAGAAAAAGAGTTAATGACCCTCGTCCACTCTGACTTATGCGGACCACTTCAAGATGCAAGCGTTGGTGGAAAACTTTATTTCCTCACTTTTATTGACGATTTCTCCCGCTTTACAATGATTTACCTTCTTACAAGAAAGAGTGAAGTCTTATCTAAACTGAAGGAATACATTGCAGTAACAAAGAATAAATTTGGGAAATCGATGAAGATTTTAAGAACGGACAATGGCGGAGAGTACACAGGAAAAGAATGTGAAGAATTCCTTAAAGAACAGGGAATAGAACACCAATTAACGGTACCGTACTGTCATCAGTCAAATGGGGTCAGTGAAAGAAAGAACAGATCTTTGACAGAAATGACAAGATGTCTTCTTTCAGAAGCCAAATTACCAAATCGTTTTTGGGGTGAAGCAGTCTTAACAGCCAACTACCTACAAAACAGGTTGCCAACCAAAGCTAACAAAAAGACACCGTACGAGCTATGGACCGGAAGAAAACCCGATCTATCAAACATAAGAACATTTGGATCAAAAGCCTATGCTTATGTCAACAAATCTAAACGAAGAAAATTAGATAAAACATCTGTAGAAGGAATTTTCATTGGATATGATAATCGAAGCAAAGGATACAGAATATTAACTTCTGACCAGAAGGTAATAATATCAAGAACTGTCAGATTTGTTGAAGATAATCGAGATGAGGTAGAAACACCAGTTATTTCTGCAAGGAAAGAAGAAGAGAGTACAGAAAATGATCTGGAAGAAGAAAATACAGAAACCGATGTGGAAGATGAAACTATTGAAGAGGACTCTTCAACGACACCTCTACGAAGATCCGAAAGAAGCACAAAAGGCATACCACCAGAAAGATTATGCTATTACTCCAATACTGATATCAATTATACACCAAAGAGTTGGAAAGAAGTTCAAGACTTGCCAGAAAAGCAAAGAGAAAAATGGATCCAAGCCACAAAAGAAGAAATGAAATCTTTGTATGAAAACAACACATGGGAGTTAGTCGATTTGCCAGTTGGGAAGAGAGCAATTGGATGTAAATGGACTTTCAAAACAAAATTAAACTCCAAGGGCGAAATAGAACGATGGAAATCTAGGTTAGTTGCATTAGGATATAGCCAAAAATTTGGTGAAGATTTTGAACTGACATTCGCACCAGTTGTAAAATATACAACAATTAGAGCATTTTTCTCATTAGCAGCATACAAAGGTCTGAAGATAAAGCATATTGACATCAAAACAGCATTTCTATATGGAGACTTAAAAGAAGATATCTACATGAAACAACCAGAAGGATATGTAGATCCGAAACAAAAGGATAAAGTGTGTAAACTAAAGAAAGCCATATATGGATTAAAGCAAGCAGCAAAAGCATGGAACGAAAAGATTGGAGAAGTATTACTGAAATACTCTTTTGAACAAAGTAAATGCGATCCCTGCTTATTTATTCACAAAAGCAAACAGTTGTACATAATACTTTATGTAGATGATATCCTAATTGCCGGAAAGAAAGAAAAAGAAGAAAACATGAATTGGATAACTAACATGCTGAGAAAACATTTCGAAGTAAAAGACCTAGGAGAAGCAAACTACTATCTAGGAATAAATGTTGAAAAGAAAGAAGATGGAAGCTATTGTCTAAGCCAAATGAACAAAATAGAAGAAATAATTGAGAAATTTAACTTAAGAGATTCAAAACCAACCTATACACCAATGGAAACTGGATACTTAAAGTTAGAAGGAGAAGATGACTTACTACCAGATAATACAGAATATAGACAAGCAATCGGAGCCCTACTATACATATCAAGTGTAACAAGACCCGATATATCACTAGCAGTAAACTTGCTAAGTAGAAGAAACGAAAAACCAAGACAACGAGATTGGAATGCAGTACAACGAGTCATCCGATACCTGAAAACAACAAAATATATAAAGCTAACAATTAGCAAAGATGAACCAATTCTGACTGCATATGCAGATGCAGATTGGGGAAATGATTTGACAACAAGAAAGTCGACAGGGGGAAATGTCTTCAAAATCGGAAAAAATTGCATCGCATGGAATTCCAAAAGGCAAAATTGCGTTGCTATGTCATCAACAGAAGCAGAATATATATCAGCAGCAAACGCAGCTCAAGAGTTACAATGGCTGATCAAACTCACTGATGATCTGGGACTTTCTCAGAAACTGCCCATCACATTATTTGAAGACAACATTTCCTGTATAAAATTATCACAGACAGATAGAAACAACTGTAGGACAAAAGCAATAGACGTGAAATATCATCTGTTGAGAGACCTTCAAGAAAAAGGAGTGTTAAAGGTCATATATCTACCAAGCCAAGAAATGGTTGCAGATGCCTTTACAAAGCCTCTAGCAAAACCTCTATTTGAGAAATTTCGCTTAGAACTTGGACTAATGTAGTGTTCAACACACAAGGGGGAATGTTAGAAACTGTATGTTGCCCACTTCCTCCTCTAGACGGCGCTGTCGCCAAACCAGGAACTTTAATTCCTTATTAGAATTTAACTCTCACTTCTCTCTTACTGCTTATACTGTAAACATGTAGCGCTGTAGTATATGTATTAAATTTGTGTTTCTTAGTTTAGAAGAAGTTATGGTTTTAATGTGTTCGTGAATATACATCTATGGGTATCAGTCATTTAGCGGAAGATTCCTCCAACATATAATTTGGACTATAGATATACAAAACAGATGAAGAACATATGATAAGGTAAGCTGCATGCTTCCTTAACTGCATTCATTAAGATGGCTTTCTAAGAACGAGTTAATAGACATTTCATGTTTATTTAATTCTAATAGAAATCAATGTATTGAATTTTTTGAGTTTAATATTTTTTAAATAAGTAATAATCTTTCTTTCAATTGAATAAGGCATTTTCATGTTTCTGTTGAGCTCTTTTTCACCCCAAACCAATGAAATGATGGATTTACTATACAATAACTGCTGCCCTCTTTTTTCAGATTCAAGAACTTTACCTGAAACACCATCATCAGCTATAACTTCCCTTCACTCTAATTTCCAACGTCATAATTTTGTCTCAATAGTAGAAAAAGAATCTCAGAGACTTAGGTTGAATCAGTGCAACTATTGCGGTAAACTGTTTGGTGCTAAATCTGCCTTACGAATTCATCTATTAACACATACTGGGGAAAGACCGTTTGTATGCAATATTTGTGGTAAATCATTTAATCAGAAAAGTAATCTGGCTGTGCATTCAACTATACATACTGGAAGAAAGTTTCAGTGCCAAAAGTGTGGGAGACAGTTTCTTCGTAAAGATCGATTTACATCTCATTTGTGCTGCAGAATATGATTTGTGTAAAACATGTGAATTTACACTTTGATTTAATATTTGCAATCTTCTAATTTATGCATATTTTTTGTGATATTATTCATTTATTAATTTTTATTTCTTAATATCATTGATTTCATAGAAGTTATATTTTAATTGAAAAAAAAAATACATTTTATTTAAAAAATTATGATGACTAATGAAATTTTAGCAGGGCAGGCCCATCATTTAATGGGATCAGGAAGGGGCAATTTATCCACCCTAGCTTTGAAAAATTAATATATGTTTTTGCCTATAAGTGGCTGTGGTTTTTGTTGTTTTTCGGTATAATTTGTATCGAGCATATACCCTTGGATCCATCCTAGTAAAATTCAAAATGACAGGCCTGCAACAGGTTGTGTGTATTCTTTAATTTTCAGTTCTTTTTAAGAGTGTAACGTAGAAATTAAATGCTTTGCCTGTTCAGTTTATCAGATGCCTCTTGTGTTAAACCATGAGATCATGTAATAAGGTAATGTTTGTTTCCAGTATCTTTCATCATATTTTACTTTCACAAGAGTATTTAAATTAAATTTGAACAGGTTAAAATTATTTTTCGTCTTGGACGTCGTAAAATTCCTTGTTTTAATTTTCCACATGTGAATGTCTTTAGCTTTCTTCGCTGCACATCTGAAGAATCATGTTCCAAATTCATCTCAAATTTCCATATGCACAGCAGTGCTGAACGCTCTCTTATGTCCAAAATGCTTACTGATCAAGATTGTGAGGTGAAATTTTAGGAAAATAGTCGAACCGTTCGGGAAATTAACCAAAAATATCCAACCTGCAGGAAAACTGCTCTGCCTTCTAAATAATTGCTATAATGCTAAAATACATACAAGGCACTTCCTGTGTTTTATATGTGCAAATTTTATTGATTCTATTTTTGAATGTTTTAATACTTTTCTAAGTTTAGTATTTGAATGACTGCTTTAGTATTCCTTTTAAATCTTCTGATCAATAAATTTTACGTTTCTTAGTATTATCATGCTATGTATGATCAATATTAAGCAAAGTATAGGTCGGGTTGGCTACTGCTTTGGAATTTTTTCTAGCCAAGTGAAATCAAAAATGGCAATAATTAGCCAAACCTGGCAACCCTGTTATTGATTGGTTTATTTGCAATTCCCCTATACACTCAAAACAAACATGGTACAGTAAAACCTGAAAAGTTGACCGCTTTTTTCAGCTACAGAATTCACAATCCTGTATCATATAAATCAACCTTTCTAAGTCGACCACTTGTTTAAGTTGATCACTAAAGTAATGTATCACAAGTGGTCTACTTACACAGGTTTCACTGTACAAGTTTTTTTTAAGTACCTGTCGCCGTGTCTCGTAGCATTAGCAACAAAGTCTCTCTTACTTCATTGATCTTAAAAATACTCAATTTCTATAATTCTATACCCAATATAATTATAAATATATTAAATGAATAAAACCATGTATCTTTTTTTTTATTTATTTATTTACATTAAAATGTATAGATGATTGTATACCAGGGAGTTTTCCATGATTCATTCTTTGTAATGTATGTGAAATGTTTGTTTTGTGTAAGTTTAGCAAAGTGCAATAATAAAGTACTTTCAGATGTTTTCAAACTTGTTGCTAACTTCAAATTGTTGCTGTTTTTGAAACCTACATCAGCACTTTCAAGAAAAAATCTGTTTTTAAAGATATTATCTGAAAATATACTCTTAAGTAATTCTGGCAGCTTAATTCTTATGTAATTGATGTAGTAGCCTTCAATTTAAAAATGAAACATAACCTTGGAATAGATCCTAGTGCGATTAGCAAGCTATTCCTTAATTCTCAAGTATGATTAGCATCAGGGGCTAAAATTCAGAGTAGGATTTGAAACCATCATTTCCCTGATCCCATCCTTGAAAATATTCCAGGTGTGAGACATTAGAGAGAAATTACAACCCACAATATTTTTCAATATTGGAATCAACAAAAGGTTGTAATACTCTCACAATATTTGCTTTCTCTCTGTCTTAGTAATTGATACACTTTAAACATTTGAAGAATAAACTCCCCCTTCTCTAAAAAATTGAATTTTAGCCCCTGAGCAATTTATGAACTCTGCCTAATCGATGGTCCCAATAAAATTTTATGCTGCAGTTTATCTGAAGTTAAATTTTAATGAACTTTATGTATGACATTTTTCTCTGACATTCTTCCTCTAGATTTGCTGAAATAATAAATTTTTCTTTTAGATGGAGCATCGCTGCACTCAACATTTTTGAATTTCATTCATGGCTTATGGGGAATTCCATCGGCTGAATTGGAAAATAAGGAATTAAATGATGGGAGAAATTGTAAATTTGATCTATGTGGTGAAAATACGCCATTTAACAGTTCCTCTAAGAAGCGATCAGAAAGAGCTTACCCTTGCAACGAATGCGACAAGAAATTTTACCAGAGAGGACACTTGGAAGACCATATCCGCATACACACTGGAGAAAAACCATTTTTCTGTAAACTTTGTCCAAAAAAATTTAATAAGTTTTGCCATCTGAAAACTCATTTGCGTGTTCACACTGGTGAGCAACCGTACAAATGTGATTTTTGCGGGAAAAGATTTAATAGAAAAGATAACTTAAATGCTCACTTGCGCACAAAAGGTCATCAAACCTCTCAACAATTGAGTGATTCTTCATGATAGGAACTTTTTTTTAAAAAATAATAAGACTTGGCCATTTTCCACCTTTTAATGAATTCATTCCATTTTTAGTTTGTCATTTTGTTCTTGTTTTGTGTTATTTTTTCATGTGAAAACTTTTTTTAAGTTCTTGATTATTATTGCTTTGTTGCTTGATTTCACTATTTTGTTGCTTGATTGCAAGACCAATGTTGTTGGCATTTTAGAGTGTAGACTTTAAACCAACTAACTCAATATACAGTCGGACCTCCATATATCGAAGTAGCTAATTGCCGGAAAAAATTTGATACATAGAAATTTCTATGTATAGAAACGATCTTAGTTTATCATAAAAATCTCCTAAAACATCAAAATTAAAAGTAATTTTCGCCAACTGTAATACCATTTCATGTTTTTGAGTGAAAGTTTATATAAGTTTCAGTACTTTTCTTACGACTTTCCGATTTCTTCTTGCAGAAATACTAAATTTACCAGAAATGACATTTTTTGCGCCTTCATACATTATTCTTCAGAAATTCAACTTGGCTGCAACATTAGGGAATTTTCGTTTTGACAATGCAATCAAGAGAAAAGTAAAAAATCAATCTACTTAACTTGAATAATTTTTACTGAAGCCAAAAAGACCAAAAATGACAATCGACCGACAATAAGGATAACTTGAAACTGATTTTACTGTAAAGTTGCCAATTTGAAATAAACTATAGGGAATTTAAGAACTCCAGAATGGAACAACGAGCTATCTACACAGTGCTCAACCCCAGATTGCTTGTGAGTTTCGTAGTAATTTTTAGTACACATAATTTTCTCTCCTAACCTTCATTTTTCATGAGAAAAACAGTAAAGTGGGGGGAAAATCTACAAATGTCTCAAAGTTTTTTTTGATTTATAGAGATTTTTTCGATATATAGAAACAATTTTTCTATGTAATGGACATGGAAATATGCTGGGATTTGGATATATAGAAAATTTCGATATGTGGGAGTTCAATATATGGAGGCTTGACTGTACTATCAAAAATGTTTTTTTCTTAATTGAGTTCTTATTTCAAGCTGAAACAGTCAAACCAACAGATAACACCAACTGTTGCATACCAATAGAAAAAATTTTTGTTTTTAAACCCGCTAACTACACAAGATGCCTAACATGTTTTTATTGCCCAAGTAACCTACCATGGGATTAGCTGGATTACAGTCTAAGCCATCAATTTGTTGTTGTGTATGTGTATTGTAAATGTTTAAGAGCTACTTTTAACTTGGTTTCCTATGTATCTCTTATATTTTTGTCTTCATAAAAAAAAATAATAATAATTAAATTCAAAGTTTTTAATTCATTGACTATTGAATTGGAATTTATTTTTTTATTTTATTTTATTTATTTATTTTTGCATTTTATTCCATCCATTTTCTTTATATCTGCTTCTTCCACTTATTAAAGTCTGGCAAAGTTATTTACTGCTTCAGTGTTAATGTACATTTTTCATCAAGGGAGAAAGCAATTGGATCAAATTTGCCATAGTAGCATATCCTTTACTAGCAGTATAATTCATCAATCTTGTATACACACACAGGCTGGGTGTCCCAAAAATGTTGTGACAAACTTTCAGAGGAGGTATATAACTTTGAAAGGAACAATAAATAGATTGAAACTCATAGCCGGAAGCATCGGGAAAGTGGTAGCAGAAGTATATCTGAAAGCGCACAAAAGAGTGGGTACTGAAAAAACAATAGTACAAATAGTGTATACAATGAATGAAACAGTTCATACTGTTACAACAGCATTGCCTGGTTTTTTCCACCCCAAACAAGATATCATTTTGTCTTACTTTTTTCAGTACAATAAAAATTCTTAATTAAAAATGCTGAATTTAAAATTAAATAAAATGTTGATTCTTTTTACTTAAGGAACATTTTTTAAATTAAAATAGAACACATACATTAGTGTATGACACAATTGTAAGTGAAGTATCTTTAAAAAAAAAATGGAAAAGAGAATACAAACCTTTTTATGGTATGATGTTTATTTTTAAAACAAATAAAATATTAGTATTAATTTAAAATGCATTTAATAACAATTAGGAGCTTTTGCTGTAAATTTTATCATTGTGTACAGTCAAATGAATGCATTTTCAAAATTCAATCAGGAAGTAAAAAGTATGGAAGTTTTTGAATCTGGAATCAAAATCAGTGCATGAATTAACAGGTTAGTATTTATAAAGAAAATGTTATAATGTTGCTCTCATAAGTTGAAGCTTAATCTTGACAATGTTCACTTTTTGGGGAGTTCAGGGGGGGGGGGGAAGGATGTATTACTTGTGTACAAAAGCAACCCAACTCAGTGATAGTCACCCTTCCCTCCTACTCCAATAAATCATTTCCTCAATGCAACAGTAGGATATCTTACTTTTATTCCTTGGGTTAAATGTCTTGACTGTTGCTCCAAGGCTACGAAATTATGCCCATTGACTACTGCCTTGAGTTCTTTTAACTCTACCTCTGCAATCCTCATTCCCTTTAATGATGGCTACCTTCCTGCAAGTTTGTCACAACATTTGTCAACTTGTATGAACATATATGTATATATAATGTGTGTGTATATGTATTATAATGTCCCCCCCCCCAAAAAAAAAAAGTTGATTTTTCAAGTGGCACATCCTCTTACATTTTTCCTTTTTGGTCAAAACAATTGTAAAAAAAGTTTCACATAATTTGACCAACAGCAAGCCATGCCAACTTCGCCTGAAAGTGTAACCCAGCACTGTGTACTAGGGCAAATTGAAAAAAAAAAAAAAAAAAAAAATTTTTTTTTTTTGATGTTTGAGAATTTATGTTGATAAAACGTTGCCCTATTGCCTCACATGTACCATAAAAATATTTATCAAAATTGAAAATATTTTGGGCTTCCAGCAACAGGCCTAAAATTTAATTTTGTTCCAAAAATTAATTTTTTTAAAAAATGGCTGGTAAAAAGAAGTTATACCAAGCTAAAAAATATAAACAATAAAGTTGATAATTAGTGTGAAATAGAAAATTTTCCTCTCTTGCAATATTTAAGTCTCCTACATGGTACAAAAATATGGATTTTTTCAATTTTACGGTTAATTTATCTTTTTATATTCTATTTAAATGTGCAGTAAAACCCCCCTAATACGGCCACTGACGGGACAAATTTTTTTGTCCACAATAGAGGGGTGTCCACAGGACAGGAGTTTAATAATGTTATTTGAATTGGAATCAGGGAATTAAAAAATGTCTGTATAAGAGGGGTGTCCGTTAGGAGGGATTTTACTGTATATGTAATTTTTTAAAAGATAAATTTAAACTAGTATGTTGTGGCCATCACGAAACTTTCTTCTATATCTTTCTTATAATTCTGATCCCTCCCCATGCCTAACGAGGAAGCAATATTCCCTACGAAAACAAAATTACACATGCCAAAACTTGATGATTATCCCAATTCCTGATTTATCTCAAAAGCAAAGCAAAGAATGAAAATTGAAAATTATTTTTAAAGCCTTGCTGAAAATAATTACAAACATTTATCTGTTAACAGACACAAGATGGCAACAGTTAAAAATTTTAAATCATTGAGATAATATTTCCGGTCATTTCCATACAATTAAAATCACGAGAAATACGCAGACGACAATCTATTACGATTTATCTTTCTTATTGTTGCATTAATAAAGCTCTTTTTATTCGCAAAAAAAAAAAAAAAAATCAACACCTCTTGGAGCGATTGGCGTAGAGATTGAACCAAAGTCTGTTTACATATGGATTCACATATATTCCAAATTTCAACCAGAACGTAGCATTACTTCTTGAGATAGAGCACTCACAATGGAAAAAAAGAACGGGCTATTGCGCTACCCCCTTTTTAGCTGTTGACACCAAAATAAAATCAGCTCTTATACCCACTAAGAGCTACTTGCACTTGTGACTCTAGAATAGAATAGAATAGAATATTTCGGATTATTTCCATGCAATTAAAAGCACGAGCTGAACGCAGACGACAGTCTGTTACGATTTATCTTTCTTATTGTTGCAATTAAAAAGCTATTTTTATTCACACAAATAAGAAAAAAATCAGCCCCCCCCCCCTGGAGCGATTGGCGCCAAAATTAAACCAACGCCTGTTTACATATGGATTCATAATTATTCCAAATTTCATCCAGAACGTAGCATTACTTCTTGAGATACCGCACTCACAATGGAAAAAAAGAACGTTCGATTGCGCCACCCCCTTTTTAGCTGTTGACACCAAAATAGAATCATTTCTTATACCCTCTAAGGGCTACTTGTCGATAAATTTTTGTTTTATTACGTTCATTATTTATTGAGATACAGCAGTCACAATTGACGGCAAAAAACGTTCTATAGCTCAACCCCCGTTTGAGCTATTGACACCAAAATTGAATCAGGATCTGTACCTGTTAGGGACAACATATGGACCAAATTTTGTCTGATTCCGCCAGTTACTTCCTGGGGAATAGCAATCGAGCAAAACTCAAAAAACGTCCCATTGCTCCACCCCCCTTGGAGGAATTCGCGCCAAAAACCAATGGGCACAAGTTCACATAAGGGCACATATGTGTACCAAATTTCGTTCGATTTCATGCGGTAGTTTTTGCTGTAGAGCGGCCACAAAAAACTGGTCACACACAGACGTGACACACACACACACACATACATACACACACACAGACAGACAGACATTTTCCAAAAATAGTCGAAATGGACTCAGCACACCTCAAAACGTTCGAATCCGTCAAAATTCGAAATTCGAAAATTTGCACGAATCCAATATTTTCTTCTATATATTAGATATAGAAGAAAGTAAAAATCAGTTTTTTTGAAGAAAAATGATATATTTTAGGCTTTCTGCTAGACATATAAATATATTTTAGTTTTGTTCAAGTTCTATTCTATTCTATTCAAGAGTCACAACTGACTACAACTGTATTTATGTCGAGGACTGCATACTAGTGCCTTTTATCTACCGATAGATGGCAGCACCATCACCGGATCGAACAGTTAATGAGAATTTAGAACTAGTCCAAGAGCTAATTTGTTCAAGTTATGTGAAACATTTTTTACAATTGTTTTGATCTAAAAGAAAAAATATATAGGGTGTGCGACTTGAAATATCGACTTTCTTTTTTGCGCGGGGGGGGGGGGGACACCCGGACACCCTAATATACAGGGTGATCCGGTATTCGCTGTTTGGGGAAAAATTGGAAGAGAAGTGGGGAAATCTGGATTTGTGTGTGTGTGTTTTAACTAAAGTGTCTAGAAAGAGTAGTGTGCCGACCGGCGCTTTTTTCCTCCGCGATTCCTGAAGACAAATTTTATGAAAACCGCTAGAGGGCAGTGCGGTCAAGGTGCACGTTCAATTTTGCGGTGTTTACATTAGTAGACACGGGATTTTGTTACAATTTAGTTCTGCATTTCTCTTTTTTACCTTTATTTCGTGAATATTTCATGGAACAGCGTTTAAGGCTTTTAATGGAGGCATCAAACGTTAGAAGAAGTAAAGCTTTATCTTGTTTCGTACCAGGGTGCAAAAGTGGGTACAAAACATGCAAGGAAAAAGTTTCGCTTTTTATAGCTCCAGCAGATTAAGAAAAACTAGAAGTAGAACTCGTTAATTCCCAGGTTAGATCAAGTTTTTGATAAATATTGTTCAATTTGTGCTCTGCATTTTGAAAAACATTTTATTGAAATGCATTTTAAGCATATTATAAATGGTAAGGAAGTTTGGATTCCTCGGGGAAAACCTTTTTTGAAAGATGAGGCAATTCCGACACTTCCAGCATTCCTATTCCTATCCCTATTCAGAGTCACAACTGACTACAACTGTATTTATGTCGAGGACTGCATACTAAGTGCCTTGCCTCCATTATTTTATATACCGATAGATGGCAGCACCATCACCGGATCGAACAGTTAATGAGAATTTAGAACTAGTCCAGGAGCTAATAGCTACCTGGTGCTAGCACCCCCAGAGGTATCGTTTCACTTGGAGGACATTGAGACCACGAGCATATTTAACGTCGCCCAGTCCCCTTTAATGACGACGGTGGGTCTTCGACCATCGAGGTTCGAACTCAGGACTCTCCGGCCCCGAATCCGACACTCTACCGATCGGGCTACCACGGCCCCCACTTCCAACATACTTTACTAAAAAATTACCAAAGAAAAGGTCCATCAGGAATTATGCAGATAAGAAAAATGTTCCCTGTTTGAAAAAAAAAAAAACTTTATCTTTCCGCAGATGAAACTGAAATAACCACGACGATATAAAGATCATTATTGAAGTAGACACAAAGACAAGGATGTTTTCCAAACAAAATTTTACACAATTGATTCTGAAAATTTGATACTTATATCTTAAGACAAATGTATTATTAATCGAGATGGCTTAGGGCGCAGTTTGTTGTTTATTTTAATGCTACTTGGGAGACTCAAGCCCCATTCATGTAGCCAGCATGAGTTTAAAGCAGAAAGGAGCGACTCCTGAGTCAATGAGGCCCCTAAATGAGAAAGAGCCCGACTTGGGCACAGTATATGGTAGCACCACCTCTACAGTTTATAGATCTGGAGAATAGGTTAGAAATCTCCAGCAACGCTACGCCTGGTAAACTGTTAGCGACCGACCATAAGACTTTCGGACGAACGGAATCAACGATCACGTAAGCTATATTTAAAAAAAAATTTCTTGAATTTCAGCCTTTTAAAATCTTGTACGAAATTGATAATTATTATCGTTATCGTCCCTCGTTATCGAGATAAAAGGTATTTTAAAACTGATTGAGGAGCATAACGTACTCCTCGAGCGCAGCGTCATCTGGATTTTCCTCAGATCTGACCTCACATTTTCTTCTCCGTCCATCCCACGGAGTAGGAAGAAGGAGAGAAATGTCCTACGGGTTTGCTAGTGTAAAAGTGGCAACGATTGTTCACTTTTTCCAGAGCGCGCTGTCGGCGAACCGCTCCCGTCAATCGCAGCAGATCAATGTAAATGATGCTAAGTTTCTCATTTTTTTAGAGGCAGCTATTAAAGCTAAAAAAGAAAAAAACTTCTGGAAATTGGTTGTAATAAGGGGCCAATATAGTGGACGATGTACGGCTTTCGTACACAGGAAGTTAGCGCAGTATTTTGATGGAAAAATTTATTTTATTTTTCATCACCAACTTGCCGAATTCGTCTGCTATTAATATTGCGCTGTGCGATGTTTTATTTATTACGAGTTAGAATTTTTTATTCCTGTAAATGATTGACAAAATGAGAATGCAGTACAATTATTTACGTAAATACATTTTTTTAAATTAGTTGTAAATTTCACGACATGTTTCGAGAACTAATTAAAACGAAATAATTTTTTGCTTTCACGACCTTTAACAGATAAAAATAAATGTTAATGTTCTATTTACTTAACTTCAAGCTGATATTGATTATAAAAATTTTATTCATGTATTTACTCACTGCTTAGACATAATTATTATCATTGCTTTTTATTATTATTGCATTTATTTCAACAACCAAATTCGAAAAAAAAAAAAAATCGGAAAACCTTTTTCATTTAAAAAATACATGTACAATAAGAGTAAATCTTAATTTTTGAAAACTTGATTAATTTCAGCAGAAAATCCCACAAATATCTCAAAAAAGCGTTCCAAGGTATAATTTTTTTAATGAATAAGGTTTCTCGATTTTTTTTTCCATTTGGTTGTCGAAATAAATGCAATAATAATAAAAAGCAATGATAATAATTATGTCTAAGCAGTGAGTAAATACATGAATAAAATTTTTATAATCAATATCAGCTTGAAGTTAAGTAAATAGAACATTAACATTAATTTTTATCTGTTAAAGGTCGTAAAAGCAAAAAATTATTTCGTTTTAATTAGTTCTCAAAACATGTTACGAAATTTACAAATAATTTAAAAAAATGTATTTACGTAAATAATTGTACTACATTCTCATTTTGTCAATTATTTACATTAATAGAAAAATTCCAACTCGTAATAAATAAAACATCGCACAGCGCAATATTAATAGCAGACGAATTCGGCAAGTTGGTGATGAAAAATAAAATTAATTTTTCCATCAAAATACTGTGCAAACTTCCTGTGGACGAAAGCCGTACATCGTCCACTATATTAGCCCCTTACTACAACCAATTTCCAGTAGTATTTTTCTGTTTTTGCTTTAATAGCTGCCTCTAAAAAAATGAGAAACTTAGCATCATTTACATTGATCTGCTGCGATTGTCGGGAGCGGTGCACATACAGCGCCCTCTGGAAAAAGTGAATGATCGTTGCCACTTCTACATAGTAAAGATTTATCTCCTCCCCTTTAACCTCCCTGGTCCATCCACACACTACTCTTTCTGGGCACTATAGTTTGAACATCTGTGGCAACACTGGGGCTCAATTTAACTCCTGGCTGGTGGTGTTTACATCTCGCGGTCACACGGCATGAAGTTATGAGAAAGCTGTAAAAGTATTTCTGGCGTGTTTTTTCTCTTAAATAATGACGCCCGTATTGAATATTACAAAGAACTGCTGCCGAGGTAAACATTTCCTTGACAATAATGATTTAACGTATTATCTTTAGTCATATAGTCCTTGAAGTGTTTTATGTATAAAACACCTTGAAATAAGTGAAAAAATACAATCTTTTGTGTATAAAGTAATAATTATGCTGCCGTGGGAAGGTAAAAGGCAGTATCTACATAAATGAGTTATTAATATAATTGAAGAAACGCATTTTGGATTCCGTGCTTACAATAGGAAGATGTTGGAATGCCGCTTTTTTCTTGCTTATTTTCTGTGCAAATCAAGTGGGCAAGCTTTGACAATAAATACAAATACAAATGTGACGACCAGCGACAGGCTCTGGGCCCAGTTAAGCTGGTCCTAGTCAGTTTATTAGTCCCCAATGAATATCAATGGTCCTCTTAAATCTATATACCCACTTACTCATTACAGCATCTTCCCGTAAACTATTTTAAGTGCCCACAGCCCCCCAAGTAATAATTTTTCCTAATTTCCAGATTCGGCTGAAATTTGATTAGCTTAAAACAGGGGTGGATACAGAAATAATTTTTGGAGGGGCGCCAGAAATTGAAAAGCTTATCGGGGGGGGGGGGGGTCGTGCGGTGCACAACGGCGTCAGAGTCAAAAAGTTGCCGGGCTCTACCAATTAAAAATGCTCCAAATAGAGTTGAATCATCTCCCAAAAAAAAAAAAAAAAAATTGAACTTTTCATTATATCTATAAAAGTAGCGGTGAAATTATACTGCTCATAAAAATAAACAATCCTCCTTGCTGCCTATCTCTAAGGGAAAATTATTGCCTTGTGTCTGAATATGCTATTTAAAAGAGCTATCTTTTGCACTGAAAACACATGTTGCTAATTAATTAGCATTTTTCTTCATATGTGGAGCCTTGAATTTTATTTCGGTACATCTATAATTTTACAAGGTTGAGCATACGAAGCAGCGCAAGAAATTTGCTACTCCCCATTTTGGTTCTTGCGGTGAATATGTTATAATTCGTGCAATGTGTCTTTTTGTCATTTTTAGCTGTTTTTTGTAATTCTACTGCATTATGTTATCATGCATTACATTAAAAAATACAGTAAGCACATTTGCATATTATTTACTTGTGTGTAATATGCATATATTGTAGACAATAATATGCATATATTGTAGACAATAATTTTTTACCTTTTTAGTTCCAAAAAGTAACCACTTGACCATAATTACTCAAGTCTTCCATTCCCTCTTTCTTCACCAATTTGTGTATTAAATTAAAGAAAGAGCTTTGGACAATGTGTTTGTTTTAGATAATACATTCAATGCCTTTTTAACGATTTGTACTTAAGAATTATTTGTTTTACCGGCAAGTTTCAGTTTCAGATTTTAAGGTGGAATATATATCCTCTACAATATTATCTTTCCATTTAGAAAGATAATCAGTACCCTCCTGTTCGGTGGCACAACCAGAGGGGGTAGGGGTCTACAGGGCACCCCTCTACTTGCACCACCCGTGCCCTCTTCCCTCCAGAATGCTTAGTTGAATGTTTTTCAAAAATATTTACTATTGAAGGGGGGGGGGAAACACGTCATTGGAAAACAAAGTGATTTTAATAAGGAAAACGATGTTGGGGTAAAACTTTAATCTTTTAAAAAGAAATCTTTGACTTAAAAATTCTCAATAGTTTCAGCTAAATTGGTCAGCTACTCCCCCTCCGTTCTTTTTCTTTCCTTTTTTCCTTATTTTTCTTTCTTCTAGTTCGCCTGAAAATATGAAAGTTTTCGAAATTCTACTCCGCTGAATCTCTCTCCCCCCCTCCCTCCAAAAGCAACACGGAACATCTTAAATTTCGTTTCCAGAATCTTAAGTTCGTTTCGTTTCCATCTTCAATTTCGCAAAATTTTGCGAAAGCTCCTGAATATGAAACAACATTGCATGAGACTCCGTTCGAAAATCACTTAAAATTGCGTTTTTAGAGCTTCAGTTTGGAAAGATTGCCGGCCCTGATGTTACCAAATATGATCTTACAATCACGTTTTTACGACTTCAATTTCAGAAAATATTCGAGCAAGGGCCTCCAAACCTCCTTCTTTAAATATCATCAAAAGTTAGGTTTTTCAAACATGGCTGACGAAAAATTTAAGTTTAAATAACCTCTGAACCACTTCTCCTAATAACTAAGACAACTGCTTAGATTTTTAGTAATGTAATTTGGAAAAATCCTCCAGAATTCCCTTCTTGTTCTACATTTTTTTGGTTTTTAGAAGTTCAAATTCCAAAATTTGGAGTGAAGAAAAGGGGGGAGGGAAACTAATTTCTATCTACTTTTCAAAAAAAACAAAAAAACAATCGGATAGAATCCTTGTGTTCTATCCCTTATTCTAAAGTCAATAAATATGGCCTATCATCACGTTTTAAGGCTTCATTTTCTATAAATTTCCGCAGAGCCCCTTGTACCTTTTCTTCACATAACACCACCGAAGACCGTTTAAAACTGCGTTTTTCAAACTAAAAGTGTCGAAAATTTCCCCGGGAGAACATTTGCATCCCTCTTATTAAAAGATTTATATTTTTTTCAATTTGTGCCCTCCTAAAACTATTTTCTAGTTGCATCACTGTTCCTGTTGTCATGTTTTCACAGGCATAAAAGTTTTATTAATTGTTCATCACTTACAGATTGGATAGATATTCAAAGTGGCTTTATAACTTTGATGTTAAAGTATTTTCTTCTTCCAAAAGGCATTATTAGCATATCAGAGGAGCTGCTGAACTTGGAATAATTTCGAGATAAGAAGTAAAAACTATTGCGAAATTAAATATCAACACATTATTTTTTTGTATAAATTAAATGCCAATTGTATTTTTTCCCATTTTATATTTGTCTACAAAACCTCCCTCCAGGTGTTATCTATATTTTCCTCGAACGCCAGAGCATGAAGGCGCCCAAAAGACATTTGCACGACGGCGCCAATCAGGCTTGGCTCGGCCCTGATCAGTTGTACATTTCCACAACTACTCTGTTTTGTGAAAATGCCTCGGTCAAATTTTTTTCGGAACTAATGTCTTATATTTTCAGTAAGTTACTTCCTTAAGAGGTTTTCCACCTACAGCTCAGTCAATTCCTAAGCCGGGCTGATGAGTGCTAATAAGCATGAAACTGCAGTCCTCGGCTGGAATGACCTTGCTGGTGGTGTAATTCATGTAATGTCTTTTACCTCACCCTTGGCGACTTTTTCCTGTTGGCGCCAAGAAAATGATGTATGACGACATAATGTCATACACATGGGCAGATTTTGGGGAACGAAGGGGCAATGCCCTCCAGTCTTAGGAGGACTTTATACATAGTAACAATAAGCCTTCCAAAATCTTAAAAGAAAAAAATCATGATTTATTTTCTTTTTTGAATAGTTCAGAAGCGAAAATGAAGAGAATAGCGATTGTCCTTTTCTGGGGAAAGCCGTACAATATATTACAAGTAGTAAAGTGGTCACTGGGATGCTGAAATGTGTTGAAAACGACACTTTTAACTAAGAGCTATCGGGGTTGTTTGGTTTAAACCAGTTGGTTTTTTAAAAAAACCATGCGGTTTTTTAAAAAAATGGTTTAAAAAAAAAGCCAGAAAAAAAATCCATTTTACAGGTTTACATTGATTTCCCCACACATATTGAAAAATGTAAAATTCCATTTATGCTAAGTTCCTAGTAAGTTGCAGAGATAAATACTAAAATTGCAAAGTTGCTTCTTCAAAATGTATTACAAACTTTAATCGAAAAAAAATATTAATATATTTTTTATTTCATATATGTTCCATAAAGCAGATTTCAGTCAACTTCCATCATTATGCTTAATTTGCATGATTAGTTAAGATTTACTAAGGATTGAATCTTTCATTGTAGATGCAATCCATTATATTGCTCACTCCTGTTGCAGGGGTGTGATATTTTTGCCCATTTATTTGCACTTTCCTGGAATTTTAACTTTGACTTGTAAGGTAATCAACAGTCTAACTTAATTGTTTGCACCTAAAAATTAAGATTTGTTCTGCAGGTGAACACAAATAATATTTTTTGAATCAAATTAAAAAAAAAAATTTATACTTTATATTATGATACATAATAGTTCCTTATATTATAATGTAGGAAGATTAAAAGACAAATTTTTAAATTCCCAGAACAAAATGCAAATGTATGTGTAAAAATTGATTGAGAAATATATAAATCTTCACATATAAGCTACACTCTCCATTGGTGTTTTTTTTTTTTTGATTGTGTGTGCTCAAAAGATTTTGATTGGCTATACCTGTACACCTATGCTGCTTTATGACTATTGGGTGCAGATAATTTTTAGTTTTTCCCCCCCTTTTGTTCATTGGAATTGGGATTTTGGTATTTGCTTTGCCTTAGCTAACCTGTGCAGTTTACAAAAGTTACTTACTCATATTGTTTTAAAAAGAATGTCTAATTCTGGTAGAAAAAAAGACCTAATCTGACTTTCATTTGATGAAATCAAAAAGTAAGCCAGTATTTCGTATCATAAAGGGTCTATATATACATGCATACTAATATGTTAATCAAGTCAAACATTTCAATCAATATTTCCCCGCAGAAAGCTATTTTAATTATTTAATTTAATTACAAGATTTTGTTCTAATCTCTTTAATTAATCAAGAAATTAGGTATAATGTGACTATTGAATAACTGTTAATTACATGGAACCTTAATTACCTTCCGAAAATTAATTGTTTTTCTCGCAAATAGTATTTAAACCAAAAAAACCCGGTTTAAACCAAAAGAGCCTGGTTTAAACCAAAAAAAACTGTTTTTTTTTTTTTTTTGAAAAAAACTAGTTTTTTTACCAACCCTGAGAGCTATTAGGGCAAGTATATAAGTGAAAATATCAACTGAACAAGCTATGTATTCAGCTGCAATACTTAAAATAATCAAGGATTATTTCAACAAATTAGAAACTGAAACAAAGGTTTTAAAAGGCGGATTTGCCTATAAACTAAACAAGCTATATAGCTTAGGACACCCGCTTTGTTGAAGACCCCCCCCCCCCCCCAACTCCAGAAAATTTCATGATTTGTTCCTTACCAAAAAAAAGGGGAAGGACTTGAAAAAATAAATTTCATTTTAAAGTGCTTGAAAATTTTGAAAGAGTACAGATACAAACCATAAATTTAAAAATTTATCACAAATGGGAGGGGATAGACTGTAGAGGAATAAATGCCAAAATATGTTGAATTCAGTTCCTTGCCACATCCTGCATCAAAAATAAAATTCATGGTTCTCGCGTTTTTGTAACATAGTACTTGAGGTAAATTTTTGTGACTAACATGTTTCACATCTTGCTGTTTATTTAATCCCAAATGCAGTGCCTCACAAGTCGCAGTTTCTGCTACCGGGAAATGGACAATGGCAAAATTGAGGTACCTCTTTGTTACGGTATGGTTTATCACCCCTCCCTAGCTGAAGCTATATATTTTTTAAATCTTTTGTTGTGAATTTTGAAAGAATTTCATTTGAAAAGTTAAATTTCAACACCTGTTTGGAACTGTTTTGGAATTTAAAAGTTTTTGTTATTCTAGTAATGAATCTCATATTATTTTAGGCATTTTGTTTCAAACCTTGAGCAGCAGGAGCCAAGTTTTAGGAACCCATCATCAAATTCCAAAACTTTTTCTAAAATCCAACATTTCTTCTACAAATGCTGTTATGTTGAACACCACAAAACATGTTGAAACTACACATGCAGGTAAGTAGGTATCCTAATTTTAGAGTACTTTGTTTGTGTTAATTTAATGATTTATAATATTTAGATACTATAGAACTTTGTTTATCTGGATCAATTTTGTCGAGTTTGAAAAAAATTACGTACATTTAAGTAATAATTCTATGCTAAGAAAGCAAGAACAGAAACTATAAATGTGCCAAGTATTTGCTCTTTATTTTGATTAAATATGTAACTCCTACATACGTCGTGCAATAAATTATAATCGTTTAACAAACATGTCATAGTTTGAGTACCCTTTTATTTTAAAGCATCTTGTCCCTTTTTTACTCTGAGGGAAGTACTGTCAAATCTAGTTATCGCAACACCCAGTTTTCACGGCACTACATATGTCTCTATTCTTTTTGAAAGTCCCAAACTTATGGAGTATAATCTCAATGTTAAGTTGCTCCAGCTACAATGACAGCACATGAAATACACCGCCAGCTCAGTCATTTCCAGCCGAGGACTGCAGTTTCATGCTTATTAGCACTCATTAGCCTGACATAGGAAAGTGATTGAGCTGGAGATGGAAATCCTCACTTAAGGAAGCCAAGAGTGCCAAACAAACTGGTAGCTAAAATTTCTGCTTTAGCCTTAGCTAATGGGCGATAATTTACTGAATATACCATGACAGTGTTTTATTGTAAAACTCCGATTACCATGACACTTTGTGCTGCTTACGCTTGAATTTTTTTTTTGTTGCAGTTGAAATATTTTCAGTACAATAATAAAAAAATCTGGAAAAATTTACTACAGTGCTCACCGCTTGTTAAAATCACATTCATTCTGAGGACATTTGATTTTATAAAACATCTGATTTTATAAACTGGCATGGCTTTACGCATTTCAGAAATGAAAGGTTTTGAAATTTAAATACTCTAAAAACGAAACAAAATACTTCATTTATTTTTGTTTTAAGTGTTTCAAATAAACATGAGGTACATATTTTTATTTGCATAAGGGTCTTAATAAACAGCAATACGCCAATATTTTAACAGAATTGGATTGTAAAGATTCAAAATCGTTTGAAAGTGAACAAAATGTTTTGTAACTTTCAACATTATATTTTCCTCTTTACTCTAAAGTGCATCGTATAACATCAAGCGCTTTTCTGTCATCTGTTTAAGAGGGGAAATTTGTCACCGTGATTTCCTCAGCTTCTGAGACAGATTCCTTCACTTCTTGGTGCTTTTTTTTTAATCATTTTTTTAAGTATAATGTTCAAAAATGATTTTATAAAACAGTGACAGTGATTTTATTGAAGGATGGTTTTAACATGTTTTGATATTGCAGTGATTCTGTCCTTACAGATATATTAAATAGAGGCTGTTTTTATAATCCAGTGATTTTATTAGTGGCGGGTACTGTATAGGAATTTCTGACAAACGATTAGAGACCTGGGTTGGTCTCTAATCACTTGTCAGAAATGTCCTAGTTTGTGTTGTTAAATGTTGTCAGAAATGGCTTGTCCATGCTTGCCATTTTAAGAACGGCTTGATTAAGAACGTACATACTGAAAGACAGATTTTGGCCTTGGTGACATGAGGGACTCTAGAAAGGTATGCAAAGCAAATAGATTTTGAACTAAGGAAGTAAGTAGCAATAGAAGGACAAAGACCATAGATACCTTCAGTTGGAATCAGTGGCGGATGGGGGCGGCGGGCAGCCGGGCAAATGCCCGATGGCCCTCATTAAATTTTTCAATTAAGTAGTACAAAAAAAAAAAAAAATCCATGATTTTTCTTTTTCTTTCCTTTTTTTTCCTAAAAAAAAAAACAATTTAAATAATCTCTGAAAATCATAATAATCCGGTATATTTCTGAACAACTTATAAGAAAGTTGTTGCAAGAAAAGTAATGGTTTTACTGTGTGTCTATTAGTTAAATCAGTCTATTAGATATTTTTGTTGCACAACTGTGTAGTACTTTCTAAAGCCCTAACAGCTGCCTGTAATAGTCTGTAGGGGACAATAAACGCGTAAAGGCAGGGCCGTCACCTCACCAGAGGAGGCGTAGAACCGAGGGTGCCAATTTTAATTTAGTGATGAACAAAAAAAGAAGAAAAGAAAACGTTCTCTCAGTATTTGAAGAAAAAAATAGTAGTAATAAAGTGCCAAGTGAAAATAGAATTTTTTCAGCAAAATTTTAAAAGAAAATGCGACCCTTGAATATTATTTAGGAACATCCACGGTTCTTTATTACAATTTATCTAACTAAAGGCAACTGAATTTTTTTGAGACATTCCGACAAATTTCAAACTTCTTTTTTTAACTATAAAAAGTATTCAGTTCATAGTACAAACCTATGACAAGTTTCAATTTAATACAAGAAGTAAATAAATAATCATGTCAGTTTCATATGGGCCATCAACGCTGAAGCATGTTTTAAATAGAGAAAAGGTAAAAATGCAGTAGGGGTACAAACCGTAAATAAGCCAAAACTTCATCAAGAGATTCTAGCTGGAGGCATAATATTTAAAATAAAATAAAGTTGGGAAAAGAAGACCTACGGTGTCACTGAGAAGTACCATATTAGTCCAAAAGGTTAAAAGATCATTTTAATGAATCCCAAACGCTTTAAATCAATTAAATACAAACAGCAGGTTGGAAATTAAAAATTTCAGTATGGAAAAACCAAGGAACTAAAAGGGTCTAGGAAAAGAAATACTGGAGGGTGTTGTACTTCCACAACAAATGCTGTACTTCCACAACATTTGTATCAATAATTTGATAAAAGAAGATAGGGACTTAACCAAGAATACAGAAGGGAAGGAGGTCCCTGAGCCTAACACCCTTCCTTTTACACCACCAAGGTAGCTTAAAAATGTGTTTTAAAACTTCTATTTTGAAAAAGTGCAGGGGAAGAGTTTCCAAATCGGAACTCATCTCTTACCGTTAGCAAAGATGGCCTACAATTCGTACTTAGGACTTCAGATTTGAAATGCTTCCAGGAGAGCGATCACTCAAATCCTGCAGAAATGCCTCCACCCTATCTTTAAAGATCATTTAAAATTTTGTTTTTGGGACTTCCAGTTAGAAAATTTTTAGAGGTCATCAAACCTTTCCTGCCATATGTATCACCAAAAATGGTCTGAAATTTCTTTTTTATGACTTCAATTCCGAAAAGAATTTTGGGAAGAGCCCCCGAACCCTTGATAACATCAGCGAATATCATCTACAACTACATCTTAGAATTCAAATTTCGTAAAGTTACTGAAGGGGAATCCCCGAACAACTTCCCACTAACATTACCAAGCATCGTCAAAAACTGCGTTTTAAAAGCTAATCCTGAAAATTTTCGTTGGACCGTGCCTAACAGCTCGCCAACATCACTTAAGATCGCCTTAAATTTCGTTTTATGGGCTTTAATTCCGAACTATCTTCCGAAAACTCCTCCTCCTCACGTCATTGAAAAGTCGACGAAAATAATTTTTTAAGCTTCAAATTCGAAGAATTGTCAGTCCCCTTTACGTTATCAAAGAAAACCTACAATCCCTTTCTTTAGATTTTAATTTCGAAAACATTCCTAGAGAGCCTCCTCGAACCTCCTTTCTTCCTAACATTACCTAAGATCATCCAAAATGCATTTTTAAGACAACAAATTAAAATAATTCCAAGGAGGTGGAAACTCCCATTAACGTTGTCAAAGATAGTGTAAAGGCGTTTACTAAAATTATATATTTCTGTTTTCACGTGATATTGTGAAAAAAGTTCTTCCTCTTCAACTTTTCTTGCATAGAAGACCTTCGGATACTTAAAGGAGGAGGGGGGGGGGGGCAATTTATCGGTAACAAACTTAATGAAAAAACATGGCCCTCCTCCAAAGAGCGTCAATTGTCACCTAAGTTGGCGTTTTGGGAACTTCAATTGAGAAATTTTGCCTAGAAAGAATTTCCGAACCCCTTCTCGTCTCCTCCTAGTGTTTCCAAACATAGCTTACACATACGTTTTTAAGTTCAGGTTTTGAAAATGTTCTGGGGGAATTCTTCAAATAATCTCTCCTGCAAACATCGCCCAAGGTCATCTAAAAATAGTTTAACAATAGTATTTGAAGCTATAATTTCAAAACATTTCCGGCGGGGAGAGCTCCCCTCCCCATTATCTGCATGAATATGATACTTTTTATTATGCAGGTGTTCGTATTATTAATGCTTTTCTCCACATTCGTATAAAATGCAATTCTCCTAATTTCAGTCCTCAAATTCTAATTTTGACTCTAAAACAAAAAGCTGTATGCGCTCTTTTTTACATCTAAAAAAACTAAAAGGGGAGGGGGTGCGGCTCTCCTCTTCAAGAAGCAAATCTTAAGGGGTCGGCTGTCCTGTAAATGGGGGACCGGTTAATGCTGCTCCATCCGCCACTGGTTGGAATAGTTGATCATTGAAAACTTCTTTCATGATATCATGAGAGCAAGAAATAAGATCCCTTTACTATATTCACAGAGCTCCTTAATGTATAGAAAATAATTTGAAAGTTTTCTCCCATGTTCGAAAAGGCGGGGATTAAGTGTCCGAATCTAATCAAATTTGGGTCATAAGTGAAGAGCTCTTCAATTAGTTTCACTCTTAATTACATTAATCCCCCCCCTTTTTTCTCTAAAAAATCAACTTTGTAGAAAGTAGGAGTGTTTAAATTGTTATTCAAGAAGTAACCACTCTTATTGGAACGCATTTTGAAATGAAATTTAAAAAATAGGTTACGTTTTTTCATGCGATTTTATTTGACTATTATTATGTGTTTTATTTGACATGCATATTGAATAGTGTGCTACTTTAATTTAGGGAGGTTGAGATTTGTCATCAATATTTATTGTTCTGTTTAACGTTTTATCTTATAAGTTCCAAGTAAAGACAAATCTTTTTTTTTTTAATGAAGTTCAGTATAAATATTCAGTCACCTTACTGTTATTTCAATTTTAATGAATTTTACTTTACTTCCCTTTATTTATATTTATTATAATTACTTTGTTTCCTTTGATGAAGTTATCAGAATATTCAAGTTAACTTTTATTGTTTGCTAGTTGTTTGTAGTGCTGCATTTTTATGCAGGGAAAACACAGGGAATTCCCCCCCCCCCTCCGAATTAAGTGGCAACCCTGCCCTGGCTTCACACAGTTGTAAAAAAAAAAAAAAAAAAAAAATATCTTCTGAAAGAAAAATGAAAAAAAAAAAAAAAAATATGAGTCTTGTAGATTGAAAATGATTTTGATCTGTTTCTGTTTTCAGAAAAACACAGCGAAATTTTTGAAAATGGGTAACGTAAAATCCTGAAAATGTTAGTATTATCATTATAGTAGTTTTTACGAACCAGCGGAAAATGATGTATCGCAAGTGGAATAATGTATGAAAGGACAACGTAATATCAGGGTTTCACTCTATATTCACACACTGTGTGCATAAAATAAGCAACCCTGGTATAAATAGGGTTTCTTTTTGATTTTGTTGGAATTTCTTTTCAATTTTTTATAAATATTGCAAATTCCAGATCACAATCATTCTAAAACTTGGACTGCTGAAAGATTTCTAGCTGCTGGCTTACTTGGAGTTGTTCCGTTGTCTATAGCATATCCAAATCCTGTGTTAGATTATTCTGTTGCATTGGCTTTGACTGCTCATGTTCATTGGTAAGTAAGCATGATAATGTAAAAATGTCAAGTCTGTTAATTGCATGAATGAGCCCATAGTATCATAATAAAAGCATATATTCTAATTATTGTTGAGATTAAACTCATGTGAAGAAACATCTTCAAATTACTAAAATAGTGTTACAAATTCTGTAAGTAGTAATTATTTTTGTGATTAATTTGTCGTAATCTAGCTAAATTTGGCGTTTACTAAATTATCTTTCATCTAAAATTATTGTAGCAACGTAACCTGTAAATAATTTCTTGTAATGAATATATAGCCCCCGTACATTCGGCTGAAGTATATGGCCCCTCATTTCTGAATGATAAACTTTGTTAATGGAAAGAAATAAGAAAGTGTAGAATGGTGTAGCATTTTCTGGAATAGTTGAGAGGTCTCTTTCGATGTCTTTAAAAAAAGCTGTTGCGCATGATAAAAAGTCAGTCTCGTCTGAACCGTTGGGCTGAGAGCATTTATTTTTGCTCTGTGTATTAGCTCTGTTTATTGTGAGGCATTTCGTTTTGTTTTGCGTATTTGAATGTAAATACGTGTGTAACCGTTGAGTTTATGGTGTTGATTGATATTTGCTTAATTGCTGATGATTAATTTAGAAGTTGTCAATGATCTTTCCTGTACATTAGAGTGGATCGAAAAAAACGAAATTTTGAATCTTAATTTGGAATACCTGCCAAAAGCTGTGCATGTGTAAGTACAACACACATGTAAAATATTATCAAGTTTGAACAACTGTTTGAGGGTCCTACCAAGGATTGAATTTCTCCAAAAATAGAAAAAAAGGTCAATTTTCCAAAATTTTTATGAAAATACTAGTGTTTAAAATTTTTGTTATAATAAGGTTAAAATGCATCCTTTGAACACTCTTTTCATGTATCTTCACAATTATTTACAGTCTTTGCACCATTAAGTTCGCACATAAGCCGTTAAGTTTCGGGAAATTAACCAAAATCGGACTTACTTTAAGCTTTTTTGCACATTGCAATATTTCTTCTTTTAAAGTCCAGTTTTCTTTTTTACAACGCCTGTACAGAATGCAGTTTTAAACAGAAGTGAAGTTAAACTTTATTACATTAACAGCCTAGCATCCACTAAAAACAGGTAGCTGCATTTCGAGTTCCATTCTACTTTTCCATCAGCCGAGCCACATGTATTAAGTATAAATTTATTACTCATTTTACATTAGAAGTAAACTATCAAAATGATTTAGTTGTATTAAGTAAAAAAACATATAGAGAAGTGCATTGGTTACAAAGAATTTATTTACTCACACACAGCCGCTCTGACGTAAAAGCATCAATATTTCACAAGATGAGGGACTTGAAAAGTAGTTAAAGTCACCGAAAATAGTCAGTTCGTCACATCCATTCATGAAAATCTTTGAAAGCATCTTTTGATTCAAACGATGACATGATACTTCTGATTTTTGCTCGTATGAAGCCATCTCTTGCCGATTGACTAATCACAAACAAAGAAGCTTCTGTCACCATATTAGCACAGCGTTCCACCACCTGAGTGACAACTAAATGAACGTAAAATTGGCGTTGGTGTTTTCAATCTATTGTTGAAGACTTTCATTATGTATGCCAGCTAAAACAGGAGAGGGGTGGCAGTTATTGCACATTCTTGCCGGTTGATAACATCAGAGTAGTCTGATGCATTAAAGTAAATTCTGAATTATAGAATTCTCTTATTTCTTCATGAGCAGAAGCCACTTGTCTGACCTTCAAAATCTTCACAAAGCCAGTTCTCTGATGTGCTTCGTTCCTCAGTGATCACTGTTAAGAGAATATTTTCCGGGTGGTAAAAATAGGCATTTCGTTGAATGAGAGGATCAATATTTTTTCAAATTTTCACTTACGTAACGAGATGCTGTAATAACACTAATGAGGAACAGCAAAGTTTTGTTTCAATTCCAGAAGAAGAAAAATTTGCAACTGCTATACTCCCACCAACAGAGCCATCAGCATTTTTTGGTGTTGATGTCATTTCAAAAGTGGAACAAATAAGGCTTTCTCTGCCAACGCTATCAAGAGTGTGCTACCAGTACGGCATTTCTGACAGATGTGCGATGTGCTGCAGCAATGGCTTCAGAAACAGTGCAGGATTTTGGTACTGTGTTAAATAATTCTCGCTCTAAAGTCGTTGATAGGAATAAAATTCGAAGACAGCGACAGAAGTGTCACAGGTGTCACAGATGAAGTACGTGCTTCTCTTCAAAACCTTCAAACTAGAAGTGATAGGGTTTGAAAAGTACATTTTTCGATAGCCGAAAAGACAAAATGAAATGGTTGGAGATAGATACCATAGAAGAACCATAGGCGAGGAATCCATGGTTGAAAAGTCCAATTCTCTTTAATTGGGTCATTTGACGCCAACTTCTGGAACAGGAAATCATGTCGCGACAGCATTGATTTTTGAACTGAAAATTTGTTTAAGCCTTAAGGATCGTTTAGCTTTTGGCTGTGATGGCACTGCCACAAATACCAGAAAAAAGAACGGTGCAATAGCGGCCATAGAGAATAAAATTGGACATCCTGTCCCATGGTTAATCTGTGAACTGCATACAAGCAGTCTTTGCGTCACCTGTTCACATTATTTGATGGTGAAACTGCTGGTCCATGTGAATTTTCGCAGGACCAATAGGTAAATTGCTAGACATGTGCGACAATTTACCACTGGTCCAGTTTGAAGAAATTACGCTCCTTGTCGTAAGTGCTGCGCTGTTGATATAATAAAGTATAATTTCATTTTCATTTAAAACTGCTTTCTGTACAGTCATTGCAAAAAAATTGGACTTTAAAAGAAAAAGTATTGCAATGTGCAAAAAGGCTTAAATAAAGTCACTTTTTGGAAATTTCACAAAATTTTACGAACTTGTGTGCGAACCTAAAATTGCAAAGAATGGAAACAAATTTTGAAGATACATGAAAAGTGTGTTAAAAGGTGTTGGGCTAAATGCCTTTATTTTTGTTTCTTGAAGGATTTCACCAATATTGTTTAAAAAAAAAAAATTGTAACTTACCTTTTGCCATTCCGGGAAAAACCTTGCAAATCCCATCCACCTGCCACTGACGCTCAAATGTTTGAGTTTGAATCGGAAGTGTTCGGAAAAATATGTGGCACGCTATGATTGGTTGCCGTCATTCGGTAGAAGTCGGTAAACTTCCGACAAAGCACATGTCGATCACATAAGATAACCTGTTGAGGTGTTGGGTGCTGAATGTCGAATTAAATAAGAGTTGTGCAACCTGCAAGCTGTGTTTTCCTGGGTTGAGCTGTTCTTGCAATATGCAAATAAGGTAATGTCACATTGTTACGAGCATGGTCGGATCTGGCCATAAATACTCGGACCGGCCGTAGCTCGATCTCTCTCTCACTTGCCTTCTCGTTTTGTGTTGTTTGTGTATGTGTTCGTCCATGTCCTCATAAAGTTTTTGCTACTGGCCTCTCGGGAGGTCGGATTTTTCCGAATGATTCATCATTGATGCCCCCAGTTTTCGGAAGCGCGTGCTGTTATGATGTTCATAAAAATGAAAAGTTATAGTCCAACTTAAGTGGGTTGTTTGGTCTTCAATGCAAAGAAAAGGATAGAGTACATCTTCGATATTTTCCTGGATATGGTGAATTTGACTCCTGAGGTATGAACTGACCTGCGTGCAATTATGGGGAAATTGCGATGCCAACCTTCTACCTGTGTGGAATTCACTGTGGAAAGCCGACAGAACTTTTGACATCTGCATGGACTTATTGTAAGATCTTTTTGACCTAGCATTATTTAATATTTTTTGAGGACTAAACTATTGTAATGTAATTATTTTATAATACATGTTAAATAAATGTTTTCAATGTTAAAAAGTGATTCATGTTTTATTTTCTTCGGGCAGACCACTCCCTCAAAATTCAGTTGGAAATGAATAGCCTAATTTTCAGCTTAGCTGTAGGCTATTAACTCTATAACATCTAATTATATCCAACAGGTGGTAGCAGAGTGTGATTGACCTGCCCGGAGAAAATTGAATCATTTTTTATTATGGAGAAAGATTATAGAAATGTTGAGAAGTTGGGCTCCCATAATTGGGCTACCTGGTCCAAAGACATAAAAATGGTGCTCATAGAAAGGGATTTATGGGAGGTTACCCAAAAGAAACAAGAAGGGGAATTAACTAGTGCTGACAGAAAAAGATGTGGCCAAGCTTTAGCCATCATCTATTTAAATTTAGAAAAAGACATAAAAAGGTTAATTGATAATTTGGAAGATCCTAGTGAAGCTTGGAAAGACCTTAAGACAAATTTTGAACCCCCATTTTTGGCCAGAGTAGCCGTACTATGGGAATCCTACTTCTCTTGCAAAATGCAAGAAGGTGAAACGGTGGGATTATTCGCTGCAAGGTTGGGGGGAATTTTTAACCAATTAGTCGAAAATGGATATATTATGGAAGAAAAAATCAGAACTTTTCAATTGATACGGCATTTACCTTCAAGTTTCAGCAGTATTGTTCAAGCCATCTACAGATGGGAAGAAGAGAGATTTACTTTCTCTAAAGTAAAAGACGAACTACTGGCTGAGGAAGGCAGTTTTAGGTATTTGGCCGAAGAGCCTAATGTAGAAAATTCGGCAATGTTTTCAAAACCCGGAAACTCCGGAATGGCAAATGGTAGGAGTAAATTTCTTGTTAAAAATAAAGTTTGCTACATTTGTAAAAAGAAAGGGCATATTGCGTCGAAGTGTTGGAGCCGTAACAAAGTAAAACAGGATAAGAATTTTAAATTCAAAACCAAAGAAGACCCTCAGGCAGGAATGTTTTGTTCCGTAGATGAAAACGAAATTTCTGCAAACACTACCTACCCAAAATGTGAGGATACATGGCTATTGGATAGCGGCAGTACATCTCATTTTTGTCAAGATAAGTCATTGTTTGCCGAACTAGAGCCTGTACAAAACACAAAAATGGAGGTAGCCGTAGGAAACGTGAAGAGCCAAGTAGAGGGCATTGGGAAAGTAATTTTTAAAATTGAATCAGATGGAAAATTAGTTACCATCACCCTCAATAATGTTTTCTATGCTCCAACACTGCGACGCAACCTAATTTCTGGTTCTTGTATAGACAGACAGGGCTATAAGCTTAAATGGTTGCCCGGAAAGATCTGTGTTTTTAATCAAGAGAATGTTAAACTATTTACAGCAAATTTAATAAATAAACTTTATCATGTTAAACCAAATTTTTATATTGATTGTGAAAATGTTAATTATACAAAAGTTTTTAAGACCAAGGACCCGTCTGAAGGGGCCAATATGTTCAGTGTTGACATGGAAAAATGGCATAGGAGGTTTTGCCATATAAATATGGAAAGTATCACCAAAACGAGTAAACTTGGTGCAGTCCAGGGACTAGAGATTAAGAAGGGGCAAAAACCCAATTGTGACCCTTGTCAATTGGGAAAAATGAGGAAGTGCTCGTTTAAATCTATGCCTGAAAGACATACTAACTCTGCACTTCAATTGCTCTACATGGACCTGATGGGACCCCTTCAGACCGAGTCCTTGGGGGGAAAGAAGTATATTTTTATAATTATAGATGATTTCTCAAGAAAATCATATGTTTTCTTTTTAAGAGCAAAAAGTGAGGCATTTAATGTTTTTGTCAATTTTCAAAAAAAGGACTGAAAGATTCCTGAACTCAAAAATTTTGGCTATCCGTTCCGATAACGGAACAGAATTTGTTAACAAAGATTTTGAGAACTATCTCACCAATCAGGGAATAAAGATAGAGCGGACCAACTCCTACACCCCACAAATGAACGGGGTTGTAGAAAGATACAATTTAACCATAATGAATGTTGTGAGGTATATGCTCAATGATTCTGGATTGGGGGATGAGTTTTGGGCTGAAGCCGCTCTTTGTTTTAATTACGTAAGGAATCGGACAGTAATAGGCAATATGGACAAAACCCCTTTTGAACTGTTTTCTGGTCGTAAACCTTCAGTGAGACACCTACGTATTTTTGGGTGTACTGCCTATGTAGGTCAGCCTAAGTCTAAACTAAAAAAGTTAGATATGAGGACTACCAAGGGGATCATGGTCGGATACGCCTTACGTACCAAAAGGTACAGAATCTGGGATCCTGAAACCAGAACAGTCACAGAGACTATTAACGTAAAGTTCAATGAAAATGAAAAATAGGGGGAATTAAAAGTCCAAAATAAAAATGAGAGAAAATTTAACTTTATCAGGCCTATGAGTGAAGTTCAACTTGAACCAGGAAAGCATTGAGGAGACTCCCTGTGAAAAAATTAAATGGGTTAGAGAAGCCAAAAAGAGAAAGACCGGGGATAGGACTGATATTTATTATACAATTGCCGGTAAAAATAAAGTAAGATTAAATTCACTAAAACAGGTTTTAAAATATTGTAGTGAAAATAAAATAGAATATAAACCAAAACTTTTTGACTTTTCAACTAAAAATCCAACAGTAGGGGAAATCTGTGACGAGAGTGAAAGTTCGGGAGAAGGTGAAGAAGCAAGTTTAGTGGAAATTTCTATACCGAATTCGTATAGGCAATGTATCGCTACCCCCTAGGTGGACAACTGGAAACTGGCCATGGAATCTGAATTAGATGTCATTAAGCAAAGAGAGGTGTGGGACCTTGTACCTCCACCAGAGGGGAAACCAATTTTGGGAAATAGGTGGGTCTACGACCTCAAGGTAAATGACGGGTGAAATTGTAAGATACAAGGCCAGATTGGTTGTGAGGGGGGACCGTTAGTCAATTGAATCATATTCTGAAGTTTTTAGCCCAGTTATTGAGTTTTCGCTTGTGAGAGTTTTCTTTTCTATTTTTATATGTCTTTTAAAATGGTGTCACTCACAAATTGATGTAAAAAATGCTTACCTATATGCTGATTTAGAGGAACAAATCTACATGAGACAACCAGATGGTTTTGTCAGTAAAAGCCACCCTAATTTTGTCTGTAAATTGAAGAAGTCTCTCTATGGACTACACCAGTCCGGAAGAAAGTGGTTTTTAGAAATAGACAGTGTTCTTTGTGGTTTTGGTTTTAAAAAATTAAAAGGATGTAAGTGTGTATATCACAGAGACAAAGACACTTTTCTTCTTATCTATGTAGATGATATAATAATTCTAGCAAAAAATGAAAATTTAATTAAAAAGGTAATTAATGAAATTAAAAGTATGTATGATATAAAAGAGATGGGGAAAACCAGAAAGCTACTGGGGATTGAATTTGTGGAAGATAAAAATAAACTTTTTATTCACCAAAGCTCTTACATTTCGAAGGTCTTGGGGTTATTCTCAGATTACTATGTGCCAAATTCAACCCTCCCAATCTCAAAGGGTACAGTTTTGTCGAAAGACGACTGCCCGAAAACTGAGGAAGAAAAAAGGGAAGCAGAAAAGCTCCCACACAGAAATTTGTTGGGTTGTATAGCATACATAGCGGGAAAGACCCGGCCTGACATCTCTTATGCGGTGAATATTTTTTTCCAATTTCAAGCAAATCCCGGAAGGAAGCATTGGGATTTTCTATTAAGATTGCTAGGATATTTAAAGTATACAATATCATACAAACTAAATTTAAGCTCAATCAGTAGTGTAGATCTACGGGGATTTTCCGACTCCGATTACGTCGCTAATCGAGAAGATAGTCTCAATGGGGGGATCAATTTTGTGTATTGATCTGGTCCTAATTAATTGGAGGACATTTAAACATAAATGTGTTGCGTTATCCACAATGGAAGCAGAATATATTTCACTTGGTCAAACTGCAAAAGAAATGGTCTGGCTGAAGAGGATAATTGCAGAAATAAGTGAATGAAATATTGAAAACCTCCAGCTTAGGGATACAGTCATTTATTGTGATAACACTGCAACAATTGATTTTTTTAAGTCTCCCATTGAGAATTCCCGTACAAAACACATTGATGTAAGGTACCATTTTTTAAGAAATTTAATTGAGCAAAAGATTTTTTTGATTAAATATGTGAGGACGAATGTAAACATCGCGGACATTTTCACTAAACCCCTATCTAAGAATTGTTTAAATAAGCTTTGTAAAATTATATTTAATTGGGATTAACTTAAAAGAAGGGGGTGTATCAAATTTTTGAACTATTTTTCAAATGTACCTTTTGTAAATATAATGTGAATGTAGTTAAGTGTTTTTAATGTATATAATGTGGCTTTTGATGAAATTCCTTCAAGAGGGGGGAACTTGTTGGGCTAAATGCCTTTATTTTTGTTTCTTGAAGGATTTCACCAATATTGTTTAAAAAAAAAAAAATTTGTAACTTACCTTTTGCCATTCCGGGAAAAACCTTGCACGGGAAATCCCATCCACCTGCCACCGACACTCAAATGTTTGAGTTTGAAGTGTTCGGAAAAATATGTGGCACGCTATGTGTTGGGAAATTTGTCTTTACCTTAAGTTCATAGAACTAAATGAAAAGGTTTACAGAACCCCAACATCAAAAAGCCGTGCAGTCTGCCAGTAAGAAATAAAACATACTCAAAGTAATTTTAAATAAATAACATTTATTAAAATATCACAGTATACAACAATAAACATTTGTTAAATACCAAAAATAATTTAGAGTGTACAAAACCCCCCAACAATCACAGAAATTTCAAAGTTAAATTATTAAATAAACACTTTTAGAAAAAACGCGAAACATTTTAGAAAAAATTGTAAAAATGTCACCTTCCAGCGCTAAATGCGCATGTTTACATTGCTGAAGACTTCTTGACCAAGTGTAATCAAAGAAAACAGTTCCATCATTCACCGGCCGATAGGCTTGCTTAGTTCTAGCAGAACCTCTTCAAATACTGGAAAGCAAACTTGTGCATCCACAGGAATCACATCGGAACTTTCTGGAACTCTGGTAGGAACGTCTAGGAAATCCAATCATGAAGGTCACTCTGAAGGACATCGATGATTTCAAACTGATGACTGTCCCACACCACCACAGGAGCACCGGTAAATCAATCCAGGTATTGGCCAAGGTTAAGTGTTATGCCTAATGGCAATGAACTTCATCTCCTGCGAACTTCTTCAGCAATGTTGACATTTTTTCCCTCCATTAGCCGGAGTAATTTAGAACATTCTTAAATCTTAAATACAACGCTTAACACTGAATAAACTTATCTCAAGCCCAGCTTGAATTCAAAAACGTTGCATCATCAACGGCTCGAGCGCGCCGCAACATCAATCAACAACCTAGCATGGTTGCCAAACCTTCAAGGACCAATCCCTGATTGGTCAACAAAAAATGGCAAGACGCCAATGGGGAGTAAACACAAAACAAAAGTGAGCACTGAAAATATTTCAATCAACCTATTTATACGTTCTATGACCGCGATACGTCATCCCATGACACACCCTACTTTGCATTGGAGATATACATCTCAACTATTCCTGATTGAGTGATTCAACAATCTTTCTATTCATTTTTTCGGCTCAAAGTAGCCAAAAACATCTCAACCATCGGGTGTTACGTCATAGGATGATTCCGATGTTGCACGATCATGCCCGAATCAATTTCAGTTATCCGCCGCTGGGACACAAGACGCGGAGTGGCAAAAACATATCGGAGGTAAGTTTCAAAAAAAACTTTAACATTTGTAATTGAATTAAAAGCGCTCCAAGATACTGAATAAAGGCTTTTAAGCCCAACATGTTCCCCCCTCTTGGAGACCTTTTATTAATTACATACATGAAACAATTTAAATACTATATACAATATAAACATACACATGAGCTTACAATTTGAAAAAATTTATTTTTTACATTCCACCCCCCAATTAAAAATAATTCTGCATAAGGAGTTTAGACTATATTTAGATAATGGCTTCGTGAAAATGTCAGCTATGTTTACATTCGTCCTAACATATTCAATAGAAAACAATTTTTGTTCAATTAAATTTCTCAGAAAATGATATCTGATATCTATGTGTTTAGTTCTCGAGTTTTCAATTGGGGATTTCGAAAAATCAATAGTTGCAATGTTATCACAAAAAATTACAGTTTCTTTTAGTTGAAAACCTTCAATTCCTAAGTTGTTGATCTCATCAATTATTCTTTTCAACCAAACTATTTCTTTAGCCGTTTCTCCCAATGAGATGTATTCGGCTTCCATGGTTGATAATGAGACACATTTGTGTTTAAAGGTTCTCCAACTTATCGGAACTTTATCAATACAAACTATTGAACCCCCCATTGATACTCTATCCTCACGATTTGCAGCATAATCAGAATCTGAAAAACCTCTAATTCTGATACTGTTAATAGCACTTAAATTAAATTTATAGTTACAGGTGTATTTCAAATAGCCTAATAATCTTAAAAGAAAATCCCAGTGTTTCTTACCAGGATTAGCCTGGAATTGTGAAAATATATTAACTGCATATGAAATGTCGGGACGAGTTTTTCCGGCAATGTATGCCAAGCACCCTAGCAAATTCCGGTACGGGAGTTTCTCCATCTCTTTGATTTCGTACTCGGTCTTAGGACAATCATCCTTGGACAAAACCGTACCTCTTGAAATTGAAAGGGTAGATATAGGCACATTATACTCAGAAAAAAGGTTTAAAATTTTGGAAATATAAGAAATCTGGTGAATGAAAATTTTATCATCATTCTCAATAAATTCAATTCCCAACAATTTTCTTGTTTTCCCCAGTTCTTTAATATCATATACAGTTTTAATTTCATCAATTACATTTTTAACTAAATTTTTATTCTTGGCAAAAATCAAAATATCATCCACATATATTAACAGGAAAATTTCACTGTTCCTCACGTAAACACAATTACATCCTATTATTCTTTTAAATTGGAATCGCTGGAGAACACCATCAATTTCATGAAACCAATTTCTCCCGGACTGGTGTAGTCCATATAAGGATTTCTTAAGTTTACATACATAGTTAGGATGAATTTTACTTATAAAACCTTCTGGCTGCCTCATAAAAATATTTTCTTCCAGGTCAGCATATAAATATGCATTCTTTATATCAATTTGAAAATGACACCATTTTAATAAAGATACAAAAATTGTGAAAAATAGTCTTACTAAAGAAAATTCCACCACCGGGCTGAAGACCTCAGAATAAGACTCGCCAGGGACCTGGCGATTTCCGCCTGCAACAAGCCTTGCCTTATATCTTACAATCTCATCACGATCATTTTTCTTCAAATCATACACCCACCAGTTCCCCAGAATGGGCTGATTCTTAGGTGGAGGTACAAGTTCCCACACACCTCTCTGTTTGATGACTTCTAGTTCATCTTCCATAGCAAGTCTCCAGTTCTTCAGCTCGGGGGTGGATAAACATTGTTTATAGGAATTGGGAATTAATACTTCAACCAAACTAGCCTCAGGGACTTCTTCCTCACTTTCATCAGAAGTAACAATTTCTTCCTGGGGTTGATCCCCATTAGAAACTTCCCCACTTACAGGATTTTTGGAAGAAAAGTCAAAAAATTTGGGGTCATATTCTATTTTGTGGTCATCACAATATTTTAATACTTCCTTTGGGGATCTCAATCGAACTTTCTTATTCCCCGCAATTGTGTAATAATAGATATCTTTTTTCTTCCCCGTTTTTCTCTTCTTCACTTCCCTAATCCATTTAACCTTATTACAAGGAGTTCCCTGAGTACTTTCCTTAATTCTTTGATCCAACTCAATTTCACTTATAGGTTTGATAAAATTAAAATTTCTTTCTGATTTGGATCTATTTAACGATTCCCCCCATTTGACATTCTCATTAAAGTTAACATTCATGGTTTCTGTTATAGTTCTGGTGTTAGGATCCCAAATCCGGTATCCTCGAGTCCGAATGGCATATCCCACCATTATCCCCTTTTTAGCTCTCATATCTAATTTCCTTAATTTAGACTTTGGTAATCCTATGTAGGCTAAACAGCCAAATACTTTCAAATGTCTAACAGAAGGCTTATTCCCACAAAAAAGCTCAAACGGGGTTTTCTTTTCATTTCCGACTACAGTCCTGTTTCTTACGTAATTAAAGCACATAGCTGCTTCTGCCCAAAATTCCTCTCCTAGCCCGGAATCTCTTAACATTGCTCTAACACCATTCATAATCGTGAGATTATACCTCTCCACAACGCCATTTTGCTGAGGCGTATAAGTGTTAGTCCTCTCAATTTTTATCCCCTGGCTAGTGAGATAACTTTCAAATTTATCATTAACGAATTCTCTCCCGTTGTCGGAACGAACAGCTTTAATTTTCCTATCAAGAAACCTCTCATTTCTTTTCTGAAAATTCAAAAAAACATTGAATGCCTCGTCTTTACTCTTTAAGAAAAATACGAAAGATTTGCGAGAAAAATCATCAATTAAACAATAAATGTATCTTTTCCCCCCTAAGGATTCAGTCTGAAAAGGACCGGCCAGATCCATGTGAATTAGATCAAGAGGAACTTTTGACCTACGCTCAGGAACAGACCTAAAAGAGCATTTTCTCTTTTTACCCAATTTACAAGGTTCACATTCAAATCTGGGCCCCATTTTAATTTCAAGACCTTGGGTGGCTCCTAACTTACTTGTTAAATTAATAGTGTCCATATTTGTATGAGCAAAACGTTTATGCCACAGCTCCATGTCTACATTCACAGCATTGGCCCTTTCAAAGTGATTCTTAACAGTAGGGGTATCAACATAATTGGTATTTTCACAATTTACATAAAAGCTTGGTTTAACATAATAAAGTTTATTAATTAAGACTGCAGTAAACAATTTAACATTTTCTTTATTAAAGACACAAATTTTACCCGGATACCATCTTATTTTAAAACCTTGTCGGTCAATACATGATCCGGAAAGTAAATTGCGGCGCAATGTTGGAGCATAGAATACATTATTTAAAGTTATTGTTATCAGCTTCCTATCTGACTCTATTTTGAAAATTACCCTACCTATTCCTTCTACTTTACTTTTAATATTACCAACTGCCACCTCCATTTGGGTATTTTGAACAGGTTTTAATTCTGTGAACAAATTTTTGTCCCGGCAAAAATGTGCCGTACTTCCTGAATCAAAAAGCCAGGAATTTTCACATTTAGGAATAGTAGTGTTAGCCGAGATTTCGTCAGATTCTTCCACTGAACAAAACATGCCAGCAGCTTGAGCGTCTGATTTAGATTTATTATTTACTTTTTTATTTTGACTATCTTTATTCCTGCTCCAACACCGCGAGGCAATATGACCCTTTTTCTTACAATAATGACAAATTTTGTTTTTAAAAAAAGGTTTACTCCTTTCATTTGCCACTCCGTGTCTGTTGGGTTTAGAAAAAACATTCATTGCCGAATTTGATGTATCAGGTTCTTTAGTCAAATATTTGATTCTACCCTCCTCGGCTAATAACTCATCTTTTACTTTGGAGAAGGTAAACATACTTGCGTCCCACCGGTAAATAGCCTGGACAATACTGTCAAAGTTGGAGGGCAGATACCTAATCAATTGAAAAGTCCGAATCTTTTCTTCCATTATATAACCATTATCAACAAGTTGTTTATGGATTCCCCCCAACCTGGCAGCGAATAACCCAATTGATTCGTTTTCCTTTAGTTTACATGAAAAGTAGGACTCCCACAATGTCGCCATCCTGGCCAGAGATGGGGGTTCAAAATTACCTTTCAGTGTATTCCAAGCTTCGCTTGGGTCTTCTATATCGTCTATCAGCCTTTTTACTTCGCCTTCCAAGTTTAAATAAATTATTGCCAAAGCTTGACCACATTTCTTCCGGTCAAGTGCAGGAATGTTTTCCCCCTCTAATTTCTTTTGGGTTACTTCCCATAGGTCTCTTTCAATAAGGACCATCTTAATATCTCTGGACCAGGTGGCCCAATTATGGGATCCCAACTTTTCTATATTTCTATAATCTTTATCCATTATCAAAAAATATTTTATTTCCCACGGGCAGACTCAACCACGCACTCTGCTACCACTTGTTGGGAAATTTGTCTTTACCTTAAGTTCATAGAACTAAATGAAAAGGTTTACAGAACCCCAACATCAAAAAGCCGTGCAGTCTGCCAGTAAGAAATAAAACATACTCAAAGTAATTTTAAATAAATAACATTTATTAAAATATCACAGTATACAACAATAAACATTTGTTAAATACCAAAAATAATTTAGAGTGTACAAAACCCCCCAACAATCACAGAAATTTCAAAGTTAAATTATTAAATAAACACTTTTAGAAAAAACGCGAAACATTTTAGAAAAAATTGTAAAAATGTCACCTTCTAGCGCTAAATGCGCATGTTTACATTGCTGAAGACTTCTTGACCAAGTGTAATCAAAGAAAACAGTTCCATCATTCACCGGCCGATAGGCTTGCTTAGTTCTAGCAGAACCTCTTCAAATACCGGAAAGCAAACTTGTGCATCCACAGGAATCACATCGGAACTTTCTGGAACTCTGGTAGGAACGTCTAGGAAATCCAATCATGAAGGTCACTCTGAAGGACATCGATGATTTCAAACTGATGACTGTCCCACACCACCACAGGAGCACCGGTAAATCAATCCAGGTATTGGCCAAGGTTAAGTGTTATGCCTAATGGCAATGAACTTCATCTCCTGCGAACTTCTTCAGCAATGTTGACATTTTTTCCCTCCATTAGCCGGAGTAATTTAGAACATTCTTAAATCTTAAATACAACGCTTAACACTGAATAAACTTATCTCAAGCCCAGCTTGAATTCAAAAACGTTGCATCATCAACGGCTCGAGCGCGCCGCAACATCAATCAACAACCTAGCATGGTTGCCAAACCTTCAAAGACCAATCCCTGATTGGTCAACAAAAAATGGCAAGACGCCAATGGGGAGTAAACACAAAACAAAAGTGAGCACTGAAAATATTTCAATCAACCTATTTATACGTTCTATGACCGCGATACGTCATCCCATGACACACCCTACTTTGCATTGGAGATATACATCTCAACTATTCCTGATTGAGTGATTCAACAATCTTTCTATTCGTTTTTTCGGCTCAAAGTAGCCAAAAACATCTCAACCATCGGGTGTTACGTCATAGGATGATTCCGATGTTGCACGATCATGCCCGAATCAATTTCAGTTATCCGCCGCTGGGACACAAGACGCGGAGTGGCAAAAACATATCGGAGGTAAGTTTCAAAAAAAACTTTAACATTTGTAATTGAATTAAAAGCGCTCCAAGATACTGAATAAAGGCTTTTAAGCCCAACACTATGATTGGTTGCCGTCATTCGGCAGAAGTCGGTAAACTTCCGACAAAGCACATGTCGATCACATAAGATAACCTGTTGAGGTGTTGGGTGCTGAATGTCGAATTAAATAAGAGTTGTGCAACCTGCAAGCTGTGTTTTCCTGGGTTGAGCTGTTCTTGCAATATGCAAATAAGGTAACGTCACATTGTTACGAGCACGGTCGGATCTGGCCATAAATACTCGGACCGGCCGTAGCTCGATCTCTCTCTCACTTGCCTTCTCGTTTTGTGTTGTTTGTGTATGTGTTCGTCCATGTCCTCATAAAGTTTTTGCTACTGGCCTCTTAGGGGAGGTCGGATTTTTCCGAATGATTCGTCATTGATGCCCCCAGTTTTTGGAAGCGCGTGCTGTTATGATGTTCATAAAAATGAAAAGTTATAGTCCAACTTAAGTGGGTTGTTTGGTCTTCAATGCAAAAAAAAGGATGGAGTCCATCTTCGATATTTTCCTGGATATGGTGAATTTGACTCCTGAGGTATGAACTGACCTGCGTGCAATTATGGGGAAATTGCGATGCCGTCCTTCTACCTGTGTGGAATTCATTGTGGAAAGCCGACAGCACTTTTGACATCTGCATGGACTTATTGTAAGATCTTTTTGACCTAGCATAATTTAATATTTTTTGAGGACTAAACTATTGTAATGTAATTATTTTATAATACATGTTAAATAAATGTTTTCAATGTTAAAAGTGATTCATGTTTTATTTTCTTCGGGCAGACCACTCCCTCAAAATTCAGTTGGAAATGAGTTGCCTAATTTTCAGCTTAGCTGTAGGCTATTAACTCTATAACATCTAATTATATCCAACAAAAGGAAACATTTTAATGGTATTAGAACAAAAATTTTGAACCTTATTATTTTCATAAAATTTTTGGAAAATTGACCTCTTTTCCTATTTTTGAAGAAATTCAGGCCTTGGTAGGACCCTCAAGGAGTTGTTCAAACTTGATAATATTTTACATGTGTATTGTTCTTACACATGCACAGCTTTTGGTGGGTATTCCAAAATAAGATTCGAAATTTCATTTTTTTCGATCCACCCTACTGTACATATTGTAAATAAATCTTCTCTGTTTTTCTCAAGAACTGTGTTGTCCTTTCAAGAAAATTGAAGTTGCACGGAACCTTTAAAAATATTTAAACACCCTGAGTTGTAAGGTGTCAAGACAAGTATTGTTTTTTGCAGATTTGCAGTTTTTGGGATAGGGTTAAAAGTATTTATTCACTTGCATTTTTCAAGGCTTCATGTTGAGAAATGCATTTTTGACATCAAAGCAAACGACAAAAGCGTTGACTTTCGTGGTTTGCGTTCAGGCCAAGTGTAAATATTTTTTCTGATTATAGATATGACAGGATAAAGGTTGATGGTAAAGCCTCCTTCAGTTGATGAAATAAATCCTCACAGTCTTAGGACCATTCAAATTTGTGCTTGCTCTCCATATCAATAAATTTATGCAGAGGTCTTGCAGTGGTGGAAAAACCTTTCCCAGGGCCGCCAAGAGCCAAGGCAGGCCCTTTGTCCCTGTGGTTGCCGGCCCATAAAACTTATAAAATTTATACTACTAACTTGGACTCCAAGTTGATCTCCCTCAAGGGCTGAGCCCCTAGTTCTGACTAGTTTGACATGGTCTCTCTTCTGCCATGACCAGGGTTGCTATTTTGTCCACTTTTTTGTAAAAAGTCCAGAACGCCGAAAGAAATTGGACAAAATGGACGAAATGAAAAATCAACTGATTATCCACACATAGTTATTGTTATGGTGTAATAAAAGTTGTGTATAATTCAAAAACAATATGTATTATGAATTAATCATTTAATTAAAATAGAATGATTATTAACTTTAGAACTTAATAAATCCAAAAAAAAAAAATTTAATTCGCCATAGGTGCAACTAATTTTAGGTCATAATTTACTTAAAGTAATAAAATTTAACAATGTGAATTAGTGATGTGCATGATTACACAATTATATATTACAATAGTAAAAATTAAATTTAATGGGAAAGTAGCAAGAAATGCTTAGAGTCATACATACAAAACAAAGATTTAGAGACTAAAAGCATTTTACTTTTTTTTTTTGTGTGTGTTTTTATTGATGTCACTCCATTAGTAAAATATTTATGTACTCTGCATGTTTTTATGAATATGTTAATGTCAAACAAATTACTACTTTTTAGGGTTGTGGGTACTCAGAACAGTGTACTGGAAGAGGCAATAATGAGCAAGGGGGTAGATAGCTTTAAAATGGCCATTAATCTTCATTGGCTACTAATAAATTGACTAGAAACAGCCTAGCTGTGTTCAGAGCCTGTTGCTGATCATCATACTACAAAACCAGATTACAAAAACAGATTTCACTTCATGTCAACATTTCCTTTATTAATATCAAGTAGTGTCTTTTTTTTAAACTATGATCTTAATGTTTTGAGAGACTCCAACCTTTAAAAAATTTTTGTTTCTATTTTTTAATTTTGTAAATGCATTTATTATGGGCAATAAACCTCTACATCACAGATAAACATCTTAAAATGCACAGTTGATGTGTTTGTTTCTATAAATGCTATTACATGCATTATAACTTATTAACATTCATTTGATTTATATACACATTTACATAAACATCAACTGATCTTAATTTTTTCATTTTCACTTTAAAAATATTTTCCAATCGATTTTTTATACATATTTATGTATGCTGTTTTTATATTTAAATAGTACTTGAATAAGAAGAATTTATATAATCATTTATTATTTTCAAACTTCAAATTTTTAACTAAAATCTTTCAGTTTGCCGAAAAGTGGACAAAATCACATTTTGTCCGGGGCGGTTTTTTTCGGGGTGGACAAAACAGGGCAACCCTGGCCCTGAACCCTTCCCACTTTCCTTAGTAGGTGCAGATGCCTAGTAATCTTGGTTGCAAACATTTCCAGGACAATTCCAATTCTCAGGGGTGTACACCCCCTCCCCCAACTTCAATGGTGCAAAATCCCCCTTCCTCTCCCCATTTTTTCTCAACCTTCTTTCCCTTTTTTATTTTTTATGTTTCTTTTTTTATTCCTTTATTTTTTTTAAAAATATTTCTCGTATTTATTTTTTTAAATATTTTTTATTTATTTATTTGTTTTTAATTATTATTATTTTATTTGAAAAGTTCTGTGTTTTGCCAATGACTACACACACACAAACTAAATAAATAAATAAAATATAAACAAAACTAAATAACTTAAATTAATAAATATATTTAAGTAAATAATTTTAAAATATTAAAAAATCCCCCCCCCCCCCAAAATTTTGATGCCGCAACTTGCGCCATAATGCCCCTTGTGGGCATCCCTGCCAATTATTAACTGCTGATATTTTTTTCCGGATCAGCCTGTATGCTGTCCTGCAACCTGTAGTTAAGAAATATTTAACACTTATAATAAGTTATACTTTTATGAGGATTGACTTCAAATTGGTTTCCTTAAATTTAGCAGAACCTTCCTTCCTTTTTAAAATTAGTCAAGTATTCATCAAAACTGCATCCGAGTCCTTCCATATCAAATCGATCAAAAAAGTAAGATTTTCAAGCTGACCCCTTCTGATTTTTCTAAAATTTTATACATAGGTAGTGTTTGGTAATAAAAGTAAAAACCCAAATTTTTAGAATTTTAATACTAATATTCTTTGATTGGGCGTCATTACAAAAAATCAAATGTTGGTAGACGAAGTAGCTTTTGAACACACATAACTTTTGTTCTAATTGCACTACATGTAAAAACTTGATACCATTTTACAGCTCTTAAAACGTGCTTTAAGATGATATATTGCATGATACAAAAATGCAGTCTTAAAGTTTGAAGGTTTTTCAAAATTACCTTTGACCTTGAATATTTCTGTTAGTTATTTTAAAAGTTATTATTTTAAAAATCTGAATAAATATACATGTTACAAAAACTATTGTGTTCTTTAATTGTGCCAAGTTTCATGTTGGGAAAATAATGTTTGGGAATTTAAAGAATCAACAAATTAAATATAAATTAATTTGTGATAATTAAATATCTAGGAGAATTTGGCCTGCAATGCTATTTTATTTTCAATACCCATGGGAGTGCTGCCCTTGTTTGTTCTTGATAGTTTTTAGTAACTGTGACAAAGCATACTCACTGTCAATGTCCAGCTTTGCTGGTTACTTTTTTTATGTATGCTAATGTTAAAAATTCAGATTCATATAGATATGTAGATGAAAATTGCCTTGAAAACCTAAAAAAGAAAAGGTAAAAAATATACATGTGAGCACAAAATTGATTAATTTTTTGCGTATTTTAATTTAATTTTATTGTTTATACATTAAACCTCTCCTGAAATTCTTCTACACCTCCCCAGAAGGTGTTCCTGGTCCCCAGGTCTATACTGCCGTGCTAAGCACAAAAGTCGTATCTACACTTTTGGTCAAAATTGAGTTATTGTCACCAGGTGATTCTTTGTCACATATTTTACCCAAATACAATGTTTTATGGTCATTTGTGGATGGAAAATATATTTTTTAAAAAATCAGAAAAAATTTCATCTGAATCAAAATACGTGGAGGCATACAACTTTAAACAGGAATTTCTCATTTTGAACTCAGCTGCAGATACCACTTTTGCGCTTAGCACGGCAATATAGGGTTCCACAAGGTGTCGTTTGCGCAAGTTTGCCTTCAAAATCATGAGCCACATGTGATCCAATGTTGGTAGTATTGGCTCCTGTAATGATGATCATTTTGCAGGTTGCAGGGAGCCATTTGTATATCCGTAATTAAATGAAGAGACCATCATTATTGCCACCACTCCTTGAGGAGATATGTAGCATTCAATCTGTATGCAAATTTTGATTTATCCTGTTTTCTACTTGAATGAGCTTTCTCTTTTTCCTCCTTTGTTAATCTTATGTCTGTATATTATGATGAAAGTATATAACTATTTTGTAAAATCATTTGGAAATAATGTGTGTGTTTCATTGACAATATTTATGTGACTAAAATTTAGAAAGTTGAAAATATATTTTTTACTCCATTGCTCAGTCCAAGCATGCATTAAAGTTTAAATAATTTGTATTTTATAGGGGTTTTGAAGCAATAGCTGAGGATTACGCCCGTCCACAAATGGTAGGAGCTGCATTATCAAAAGCTGCAATGGCTTTAGTGTATGCTTTATCTGTTTTTACTTTAGGTGGGTTGTTTTACTTCAATTATAGTGATGTCGGTTTGGGTCAAGCAATAAGGTTATTGTGGAAACTGTAGCTCCAAAATAAGAATTTGAGAACCAAGACACTAGAAAGTTTGTAGTGAAATGTTAATCTGGTCTACATGTCATGTACTTTAAAATGTTTCTTCTTCTGTACATTTTGCAAGGATTGTCGCATTTAAAATAGCAATAAAAGTATGATTTCTGGATGCGTATGAAGAATTTTTGTGATTTAAAAAAAGCTACCTCCCCCCCCTCTTTTATTTTCAAAAATTTGCAATGTTTCGAATGAAAGAAAAAAAAAAACTCGAATGAACTTACATCCAATCTAACTATATTTTCGATAATGTAACTTGATTATTTTTTTTAAAGTGGGATATGCAAAGTGTTGGTGTAGTTTTTTCAAAAAAAGCAAACTTTAAAGACTCCTAAAATTTGGAGGAAATGTTAAATTTATTCTGTGAGCCAGAGGTACCCTCTCCCCCAAGAGAAGGTGCACCCCCGTTAAATGCTGTAAACTAGCCCTCAGAATGAGAGCCCTCCCCCCCCTCTAAGAAAAGAGAAAAATACCCCTTAAAAAATACTCGCCCTAAGAATTTTGACTGTGCAATCTGTGTCATTAAGCCCTCCTCCCCCTGTCTCCCTTATGGGCACCCCTGAAGCAACTAAACCAGGGTTGGCAAGGTTTTGGACACTACGGTAAAAACCCTGGTTTTTACCGTCCTGTCCAAAACCCTTGTGTCCAAAACTATGTTTTTAGAAAAATTGTATTTTGTGAAAAAACATTAAAAACAGAATAAAATGTATTAAAGTAATGCTTTAGATTGAACATTTATTCAATGAGAACATTCAACTTATTTGTGCAGCTGATTTTAATCTAGTTACATAGAAGTTGAAATCCTGATTACAATTTCAATTTGTATGCATGAGTCTATTTTATTTTTTATTTATTATTTTTTTGATAATAGTAACCAAATTTCCCCATGTTTATGCATGTGTGCAAATGAAAGCAGGATTGGCAAGGTTTTTTACCATCCTGTTCAAAACCCTTGTGTTCGAAAGTATCCAAAACTATTTTTTGAGAAACTATATTTTGTGAGAAAATATCAAAAAGAGAACAAAATGTGTCAAAACTATTTTTTGGACTATTTAATACATTTATTCAATGTGGTTATTCACTCAGGTATAAATATATATATATATAGTGTATAACTTATTTATGCAGCTGATTTTAATCTAGTTACGTAGAAATTAAATTCTTCATTAAAAATTTCAATTTGTATGCAGAAGTTTTTTTTTTTCATTAACCAAATTTTTAGACATTTATGCATGTATGCAAAAGAAAGTGTTCAAAATATAGTTCAATAATTGACTTAAATGCAATAAATTACAAATATTTGTAGTTACAGAATGTATTGTATTAAAAATATGAACTAAAAAAAGAATAGCACAAGAGTTTTATGTTTTAAGTGTTTAATCATCAATTTTTTGTTCTTTAATCTATGATTACAAAAGTAATTTTCATTAAAACCTTATGTAGAAATTATTTGCAAAAACCATTAAAAAAATTAAGCTTTTTTTTTCACCTCAATATTTATTGCACATTTAATAACATTCCTTTGAGTTATAAATGGAACTGAAATTAGTTGTCTTGGTAGTGTTGTGTATTTCTTTTCATAAATCTACCAACTGTTACGTAAGGAAGTTTTTATGTACTAGTTACTGGCATTTTTTTAAGTAAAATTTTTTTAAAATGAACATTTGGAGAAAAATATTATCAAATATGCATTAATTAAACCTCATTAATATCTATATTTATGTATTACGAATATTGCATTAAAACTAATTGATTAGATTACACCCCTTTAGCTTTAGCATAGTTTTGGACAGTTTCGGACACTTTTGGATAGTTTTAGACTGTTTTGGATGGTAAAAACCACCTGTCCTGTCCTAAACCAGTTTTGGACAGTCCAAAACCCAACCCTGAACTAAACATTTACATTAAAACATGATTTTTTTTTTATACAGATTGGATTATATTTTATGTTTACAGGAATAAAGTTTTAATCTAGTTACTTCATAAAATAATGAATATTGACCTATGCAGTTGATTTCTATGGAGATTAAGGTGTTTTATGGAATAAAATACATGCTTCAATTTTAAAAGCCATTCTTAACTACAACCAAAAAAAAAAAAAAAATGATGAAAGTGTTACTTTTTCAAAGTCCACAAGGAGTCTTTTCATCAGTAACCAGAAAATAGGTAGCAGGGCATTGCAAAAAGAAAAGAATAGGTAGGCATTAATGTAACAGGAAGGAATGGAGAAACAGCCAGTATGGGCAGACTGGGTGAGCTCAATCAGTCGCTGAGAAAAATTTTCACTAGGAGAAAGATCCCAAGTGTCATCGACAATGAGACTTGCTTCACATGAAAGTACATACCAAATTGATGAGAGGTTCAGCAGATATCGTTTGTTAATTAAAAATAAGACAAGTTTGTCCATCTTTTACTTGAAACTCAGTGGTATCAAGTAATCAATGTCAATATTCAATGATGATGTGGATGATGATTTATTCCTCCTGTCTAGCTGCAGGCTAGATCAGATCCATAAGCACAAGTAATATTCAGTAATGATTATGTTAGAAGATATATCCACAATAACTTGATATTTGTGTTAACTAATTGTGCAATTATAAAAAATGATATTTAGAACATTAAAATATATTAAAACATAAGAAACATTACATTTTCTTTTAGCTTAAGAAGTGAGTATATATTCAATGTTCAAGATGAAGTTTCACCTTTAAGGTCATAATAGTCATTAAGTCATATAAAATATTGATATTCGTGACATGAAGAACTTAAGGTATGAAACATTATTAGTTTTCTAAGTTAACTAAAAAAAAGACGTCAAACTTTCTTGCATTATTTTTAGCTGAAGGAAATTGAACTTGTATTTCGGATTCAACCAATTTTTAAGAACATGAAACATTCTTACATCTTGTTTGTTAGCCATTTTAATGCTCTTCCTAATGAATTTGAAAATAAGATTTTGTTTTACAAACATGGGAACAACTCTTGTCAGCTAGTTTTGTAAATTCCAGTGTTTTTAATAAGAGAATCATATGATTTTATTAAGTGAAGGAAAAACCAGAACAATCTACATGAAGATGATTAATTTGTTACTTAGATCTAGGGAAGGAAGCTTATGCATACAGTAGAACCTCTATTAGCCGAGGTTTCTGGTAACCGAGCCGATAATAAAGTCCATTTTTTTGTAAATAGGTTAGCACTGGGAAAGACAAGGTGTTTTGTTTCTCTGCCTGTGCTGCATGCTATTCTGCTTTTAAAAGCTCTAACTTCAAAGAAACATTAGACAGATTAGGAAACAACAGATGCAGAATGTTGTCAAACAATTGCATCCCTTCTAGTAATAAAAATATTTCCCGGAAATACAGTGGATTCTCAAAAATTCGAGGTAATTGGGTTCACCTTACCTCAAATTACTGAAAACTCGGATTATCCAGAAACTTCTTGCAGATTTAAAATTTACACTACTCAGAAAATATAAAGAGGAGCATCTTTTACTTCCTTATATAAAGGAAAGGAACTATTGTCTTCATGAAAAATTTATCACTCAAACTTCAACATAAATTTCCTTTTAATTGCATCTAAATGAATGTTAACTTAATTCTTTGTCAATATCCGTATGCATTTATGTGTGCAAGGCAACCAAAACATAATCAATATCTCAATGTATTTTTATTATAAACTGTACTTAGTCAATAAATTTTACAGCAGCAAAATATTTCTATGTTCAGATTTTAATGAAAATTAAATTTTTAGCTTCTAAAGTAATGTAACTTAAAAGTATAAATGATGCTCCTCGTATTAAGGGGAGCTCCAAACTTTTAAGACTCGAATTTTTGAGAGACTACTGTTTGTGCTTTTTTTTTTTTTACAGGCATATTCCCATACTTAACTTGGGTTATTGTAAAAATATTCAATTGACTTTTTAAAACTTACTACAAGTTAGTTTCCTATAATATTTTAGTTTTGGAAAACATTACTTTGAATATGTTCATTTTCATCTTTTAAAAATTTCCCATTGCATTTTTAATTAAATTTACGATCTTGACAAGTTTTTATACTGAGTTTCTATTTAGCAAGATGTCTAACATCTGAGGAACTAGCTGCCCCAATAAGCTCAGATAATCCAGGTTCTACTTTATTTGAGAATTGATTAATTTTTCGTATTTTGTTTTCTACGATATTAATCTACAAAAAGAACTAATAAAAGTACATGAATAGTGTATATTAACAATTATAGCTTTAATGTTAATAAGTTTTTTCGTATCCAAGTCCCTACTCTTTTTTTTTTTTTTGTGTAAAGTCTCGATACTAAGAATATATAATTAAAATTACTCCAACACCATTATGTGACAAAATCTATTTAATATCACATTTTTTACAAACATTATAACTTTCCAAAGTACAATAAATAATCGTAACACACATCTTTTAAAATCATACATTTTAAATAAAAGAACTGCTGCACGAATCCTAAATGAAAGGGCAAAATAAAAAAAGTTGGCACCAATATATATATATATATATATATATATATATATATATATATATATTTTACTTTTGACACAATGAAGCATGCAAGTAAAAATGTCCTTTAAAAATTAATCTTAAAACAAGTTTATACATAGTAATATTTTCAGTTCAGCATAATAATATATATATATATATATTAAGCTCATACACATAAGTAGTGGGCCATCACATGTTAAATTAGTCATGTTATTCTAATGCAATATTGTTCCCCAGTGCTTTTTAATACAAGCATATGTTACTAATTACATAAATGTACAAACATCTTCACAAAACAATTGTTTAAGTGCATATTAACATTTTAAAAAGAAAAGAAAATGCTATTACTAATTTCATGCAGAAATGCTAGTTTTAAACGTTGTGCTTATTTCTTGAAGACCAAATTGAACACTGCAAAGTTGGAATAAGAGTGAACATGGCCGTAGCCAAAATTCCTGTTAGGGAGGGGCAAGCATAGGCGCAAAAAGATAGTGGTTTTCTAGTTGTCCCTCCCCATAGTACGACCTCAGAAATTGCTTAAAATTATTGTCCTCATCACCCTGAAAAAACATTTTATGATATTTTTGGTCAGATGAGGGCAAAAAAAAGTGGTTATGTGGCTCTCTGTCAGATTTTTTTCAAAATTGAAGTCCAAAAATTGCAATTTAAAATTTCCTTTGGTGACATTTGGAAAGAGCGTGAGCGGCAGAGGATCTCTTCTAAGGGTCCTCCCTTTCCAGCTACGCCCATGAGAGTGAATGACAGTAACAACTTTCATACTATATTAAAATGCATTTGACTATTGAAGACACAAGTTTTACTTCCAAGCACCTTTTGGCATAATCTATAAGCATTTATTCATGATGGCTTATTCTGTAATTCATCATGGCTTCATTATATTGACCAAGTTTTAAAAAAAGCTGAACTTGAGAAGAGCATGGTTTACGCTAGTAGTTCTATAACTTTTATTATGCTACAACCTTCTTTGCAAACCAAAGTCAAGTCTACTACAAAGAGACCTTTTTTAATTTTTGCAAGTTCTTCTTTTTAGATGATTTTAGCTGTTCAAATGGACCTTTATGTTTTCAAATGTAAAGCGACATTTCAAATAATGTTTCTTTGTAGCTCAATGTATAGCTGAGAGAGTGGCTAATCTCTAATGGATAGTCAAAAAGGTTAGTACTATTATGTTGACAAGATTTTTAATATTAGATTATAATGTGATGCAGCTCACCTCAGGTTATTTTCAGTTCCTTGCTCGATATTTTGATTTAATGTATGCTAATGCAGAGAATTCAGATTGATACGGATACATAGATTGAAACTGTATTAAAAATTTCAAAGAAAAAGTTAGATTGTCAAAAATATTTAATTTAACCAATGTCAAAAATATTTTATGTTTTAAATAATTCAGGTCCCCTAGCAAGATCTCAAGTAGAGAACTGCTGTTTTAGGCTATTTCAAATCATCGATAATCTTGAAATTATGGAAAATTACAACTTCAGTGTGGTTGCCAGTATGTGGAGTAGTTGGTAGTTTAGGCATTGGGTAGTTTAGATAAGGCATTGTTTACTTGCAATGTGGTGAATAGTTTCAAGCAGACACTTGATTTTGATTGGAGATTGATACTTTACTGGGAATAACCTAGTCTGGGTCAAATCCTGTTACTGGTGGTCTTTTTTACATTAATTATTCCAATAGCATCAGTGATTGTAATACAAACAGATTACATGAAGAAACAGTAATGGCAAGGCTAAGAAAAAAGGTTACTTCCAAAAATCTTATTATAAAGATGATTACATAAAATTCGCATTATTTCATAATTATCTAATTACAATTAATTCATTCCATTACATGAAAAATATTAACCCTTTATTGTTTAATGGAAAAATTATCTCTTTGAAAACTGATAAAAATAGTAAATGATTATCTTTGCATAAAACCATTGTAACATGGCACAGGTTTGTAGAGCAAACTGTGCCTAGGTGTTTCGGAGCTATATTATTTTTGTCACGGAGTCCTATTCTCAAATACTGCAGCTGAGTATGTGTATTCTTGTCAAAATTTTAAACTTTGGCTTTTAACCCAGATATATTCGAGTATATGGAACTGTGATGAAGTATTACCTTTTTTTAAAATGAATTTTTTGTTCTTGAAAAATGATTTGTATATGCTGCAAGTATGACCATAAGATTACGCATGCAACATGTGCAAATCGTTATTTTTCAAATAAAAGAACTTTTTTGAAAGTTGATACTTTATATAATCATACATAATGTTTCCTTATATTAGAGTTTATCGAAATTAAAAGCCAAGGTTTAAAACTCCCGGAATGGAGTGCAAATATACGCGAAGAAATGGCCTAATTGTGCAAATGGATTGGGCATGATTTTTCTTCTACAAGTCAAGTTTCTTCTAAAAAAAATCCTTGTCTTAATTTTTCAGTTCATTATCCATGTCTTAATTTTAGCTTCAAAACATTTATTGATATTCAACTAAAAGCTTCCATTCTGTGTTAGCTGCAAATGCACTTATACTAACTCTCTAAAATGCAAACATAGGCGTTTTAGTCCAGTCAATAGATACATTTTACCTTGCAAAAAATGGGGTCAAAGATTTTATTTTTTTTAATTTGTACATATTGGTGCCGACATGGAAAAACCAAGTTATCCAACACGAAAGACCCCGGGAGAACTTTTGGGGGCCGAAAAACCACCAGAATTCATGACTTTTTTTGTTTTTTCCAAAATATCTCCGAAATGGTTCAACTTAGAAAAAAGTTTTAAATGTTAAGTTTAAAGAACATAAAATTTCCTACAACTTTTGTATTTACAACTTTTTTGTAGCACAAATAACAAGCTTGCTATAGCTCTTTGAAAATAGGCAGTTTTCCTCCACTCCGAAAAAAAAAGCTTTCACACTGAAAGCAAGGCGTTATAATTATTAGAACTTCAATAGAAACTTTAATTTCAGAGAGTTTATCGACAGTTCGAGTTTCTTGCTACCCATCCCCCCCCCCCCCCCCCCGCTGGACACAGTAGCAATTCTGGCTGACAGATTAGTTTCCACTAGACTCCAAAAACAAACGATGTATTATGAAACTGAAATACATATATATGCATTCATTTAAAGCACATACGACAATGCAATAATAATTTTACAAAAAACCTTCCCCACTGCTCACGAACTAACTTTTCTGATCTGACAGAGGTAGTCTTCATCAGACTCCAATAATAGATGATATATTGTTGTTTGTAACCGGATTACACAATATATACATTCATTTGAGGGATATAATTCGTACATTCTAGTCTAATTATTGCAAACAAAGATGCGATTTTTAAATATTGATGTGAAGGAATGAATATTAGGCAGCTAATAAGCAAACAATCAACACAGTCATGCATCCTATGCTCTGATACAATAATAATAATGAACCCTCCCCCACCGCTCACGAACTAATATTTCTAGTCTGACAGAGGTAGTCTTCAGTCAGACTCCAATAACATATGATTTATATTGCAGTTTGTAATTGAATTACAAAATCTTCTCATTTATTTAAAGCACATAATTCGTACCATCTATTCTATTACAAGCGAAAATGCAATATTCGAATATAAATGTGAATGAATAAATATTAGGGTGATAATAAGCAAACAATAGACATAAAAATGAATAAATAAAGGTACAATAGTAATACGTAATGAACACTTTGAAAAACTTCTGCAGAAACTGACTTTTTGAGGCATGAAAAACCCAAAAGAATTACCTTACAAAATGAAAACCCAATTGTAGAAGATTAATACATACATCTAAATTACAGAGAGATTCATTCGACCTTAAAGCAAATAGAGAAATAACAACAAAATACGCTGTTTATCTTCTTCGAAGCCGTTTTGAAGGTTCAGGTTCTCCCAGTTCAGAATCTGTAGGGGGTAGAAAGAAGCTGTGGTCCTTTAATTGTTCATCTCCTTGTTGCGGTAATTCCAAAAGCTCCTGGAACAAATTATCTTCTTCAGCAGTCTCATCCAAAGATGAAATTTCTGCAACATTTTCACAATTTGTGCCACTGCAGTGTTTGCACGTGCTGGAGCATTTTAAACCTGCCTTGTGACAAGAACAGGCTCCAGTACAATTTTTCTTGCAGGTACAAGGTACACTCTTCAAAAGATTCTGAGTAACTGAATCTCTTTTTGTGTCAACATGCATTAGACCTTGCGTCATGCGTTCCCAACCCCATTTCTCTGGATCAGTTATGTTGCCCAATCAACTTTGAATTTGGTGGTAGAACCGATATGAGTGATAACGTCCAGCATGTCCCCCCCCCCTCCCCGCACGTTCGAGGTAGCCCTGCAAGATTTATCTTAGCCCTGTATACTAGTTTTATAAAAAAGATTAAATTGCAAAGTATCCAAAGATAGGTTTAAATACTTTATGTCACCTATGTATAATATTTGCAAAATGTTTTCTCCAGCTGCAGCTAAGGAAGGCAACAGGATGACAGATTGGGTCCATAACTACTTCAGTACTTCCTTAATTTCAGGAGTTTTTTTTTTTTTTTTGACTATTTTGTACAACTTAATTTTGCCTTGGCCAAAGATTGCCGAAGTCGTATCACACCCACTAGACGCATGGATGAAAAGAATATTGCTGGGGTCAAACTTAAAAGATTTAGTGGGGAAAAAAACAAATCACAAGCATTCCCTCTTCCAGGTTTTAAAAAGAACAAGTTGCTGAAAGGCTGTCTTAAAGCTGTCATCAGTCCTCTCGCTCACTATAACAACCTTTTCAATTTCTTTTGCCTTTGAAAGAGCAGTAAGTGAGTGAGTCGGCATCATCTTGAGTCTGCCTGACTTCAATGCCACACTCTTCGAAATATGTCTCAAGAAATAGAATAAGACAATTCTTTTTGTTATAATTTGCCAGAAATCTTTCTTAAGGAATTTAGTTAACATGTTAGGTTCAACCATTACTTCAAGGGAAGAGATTGATTGCTCATTGATTTAGCATTTGTGACAGGCAGTGTGAATTGTCACTTCTTTTAAGAACTTCAAAAAACGTTGATGTTCTTCATTTTGCCGTTTTGCGCTGCATCTTTTAAGATTTTCTGTTCCCTTCTCCTTCACAGTCTTTATTTCGCATTCATGCAAACTGATTTCGCAAATAATAATGATAATAAAAAAAAAAACATCTTGGTCAGGCGTAATCATTTCTAGGAAAAAAATTGTAATTCAGAACACACAAATTGATAAAACATACTCTCGCTCAAACCCTAAAGTGACCAACATGAGTAGCTATTGAGTCGATTCATCTCATTTGGAGAAAAAAAAGGGGGGGATGGAATGGGGGTGTTTTGTTTAAATTAAAGGGAACAGAGGCATTTACCCTCAGCTGTGAAAGACAAATGATTTCCAAGGTCAGACTGCCAGCGTTTCTCCTTTTTAACTCCGTTATCCGATGCGCTTTCACGCACTTCGTTGGAGGGGTTCAGAAAAAGTGAGACTTTCAAGAAGCTGTAACTCGCTTGCTTTTCATGCTACAAAAATGTTGTAATGACAAAAGTTGAAGGAAATTTAATCCTCTTTAACATTTGTATTGGAAGTTTTTTTGTAATTTTAACCATTTTTGAGATATTTTGAAAATACTACAAAAAGTCACAAATTTTTGGGGGTTTTCGGCCCCCAAAAGTTCTCCCGAGGTCTTTCGTGTTGGATAACTTGGTTTTTTCATATTGGCACTAGTATACACAAATTCAAAAAATAAAATCTTTGACCCCATTTTTTGTAAGGCAAGCCCGTTTCTTTCTACCTGTCGACTGGACTATTATTAAGAGTATGCAAAGAAGGCCAACCACACAACAATTAAAATGTCCACTTTTAAATAAAAATGTCTTCATTAAATTTTAATAACTTTGTTTTACTGTTCTCAAGATTTTTTTTTTAATGCAATGCTGTTAATCAGTGGTGTTTTTAGCGCAGGTTTCACCTCCCCCCCCCCCCCCCAAAAAAAATATGTTTTAATGATTTATGTAAAGTGTGCATACAATTTTCAGCAACTATTTTTTTTTGTGGTGTTCCGAAAGTTTGCCTCAAAAGTACAAACTATAAACGCATTTTATGTGAAATTTTTCCTCGAATATTGTGCTCCATTTTTGTCATAGATTAAATGTTGTTTAAGATATGTTTGAGGGAAATTTTCAAAATTGAAGTATTTGCATCCTTCTGAAACTCTTAAATTTTTTTTATCAAGGCCCCCCCCCCCTCCTCTTCTCCCGATAGTGAGGCTACTCAATGAACCATCGTGATGAATGGTAGAGAAGAATAGGTAGGATAGAACTGTCTGCAAAATAATATCGGAATGCATGTTCCCTTACCTCAAAATGTGCATATACAATTTACATACAATTGCAAAAGAAGCTTCTGATTTTTACTTTCTGTTATAATTCTATTCAATTCATATCACATTTTGGTTGTTAACTTCTATCTGCTACTTCACTTGTTTTTTCTCATAGTCTCAGGAGAATTGTAGATAAATGAGTGGTGAGGATTGTCTTTTTTTCTTTTATCAGGTTCAAGAAAAAAGGGGAAAAAAGTAATACATGTAAAATTGTCCGTCTTGATATGTCCATTTAACATGTTTTTTAACTTGAGTCACCATCTTTCCTGAATTGTGGCATTTATTGCATTCAAAGGTATATAATATGGCAATGCATTGCTTTGATTTATTTTTACTTTTTATTTTATGTTGAAGTAACTTGACTATAGTGCATTCTGGGAGAAGTGAGAAGGCTGGTGTTTGGTGCTAACATTTGCCACTTTCATGAATTACTAGTTGGATTGGCGGTTCTGTCTGCGCAGGGTTCGAACATATCATGATATTTTCCAAAATATTGAATATATCAGATGTTTTGATACGTCCGATATTTTCAATCAGCACAAACTAAAATCTTCAAAACAGTAAATGCATCCTTGAAACACTGTATCTTCTTATATTATTATTATAATATTTAGACTTAAAATTAAGGTTTCTTTCATTACTTCTATCTAATATTTCATTTTACATTTTCACCAATTTTAATGGAGTTAATTTAGCATTAGTTGTTTTACTCATTTTTCTTCTGTTAACTATGTTATATACTTTTACACTGTTGTATGATGCAGAAATAAAAAATCTGCATTAGTCGGTGCAGTCATAAGACATTTCCTTTTCGTTTAATATTTAATTAGGCACTTTTAATATGTATTACAATAGGATCCTTTCCCAAATTTTAAAAGTTTTTTTTTTTTTGAAAGAGCATGCTTAAAAACATAGGATTGGACCATTTTTTAAATAATTTGGCTAAATTTAGTATTTTTAAAATTATTTTAATTGTGCTTTCATTGTTTACTACTTCTGCGGATGACATCACAAATGATGAAATGCCACTCACTGATGCCATTCACAGATCATAATATTTAATTTGCATCTTTACTCATATGTAGTGGCAACGATATGGTTGATAGCAAGCTTAGAGCGCAATATTTAATTCGCTTCTTGATTATCATAACGTTGAGTCGCCAGTGAAGATGTGCAAAAGTACATCATTTGCAATGTCATAAAGACAACGCCTTGTTTTCAAAATTGGACACTTTAAAAAATAAAAAATTGTGCATTGGGAAAATGAAATTTTTTTCTTGCTCCATGTTACTTTTTTTGCTTATTCTATCAATTGCAGTGACTAAAAGTAATAATTTTGACTGAAGGAAACAACTTAATCGTTACATTACTAATATATTTATGAATATAACATAAAAAGAAATATTACGCTACTTTGTTTTTTATTGATGTATTAATACATCATAAAAATATAGTACATAACTTTTAGGTTATTTTTAATATTAAATAAACAATATTACTATGATTGATAGTTTCTGCATTGGAAATACCGTAGTTGAAAAAATATTGGAAATATCAAAATATGATATTTTCTAAATAAATATTGAATATATATCATGATATATATCCGCTGATATCTATTGGCAAACCCTGTCTGTGAACATTTCTCGAATCTGATTGGCAGTTTTTAATCATACAGACACCAATCAGATAACAATATGGCTTAGTGTTGCATTGCTTTTTGTGTACTTCCACCATCACTTCTTGCTAAATGCACTAAAAGTTGTCAAATCCTTTAAAACTCATTAATTTTAACTCTTAGAAATGAGTCAGCATCCAGTGAAAAACCTGATGCCTCCTTCCTGAAACTATAAAATCGATGCAATTTTCATTACAAACGTGTGTTTCACTTTTCTTACATTTCTTTTGTGGAAAAACTAATCTAAACATAGATATGCATGACAGTATATTTGGGTATGTAATTTAAAATAAATGAGGAAAAATACAAAGCATTTTGATACTGTAAATCAATAGATAAATATTAATTGGAAATCAAGTCGCCAATTTGGGAAATTTATCAATACTTTGACAAACAAGTTGATATGCATTTGGATGTTTTCATAATTATGAAGTGTTATATGCAATATATGTTTATATGCATTGCTTTTCAGTCCAATGCAATTTTTTTTTTCTTATCTAGGTTGATTTAAACAAAATATCTTTATACATAAATGGCTACTTCTGTATGTATTTATGTCCGGGATAATCTTCAAAACTACTAGACCGATTTTAACAATTTTTTCACCATAGATAGCTACATTATCAGGGAGCAACTTAGGCTATAATTTATTCCTAAAAAACTTAGTTTAAAAACGTTATGATGGAAAACGGAAAATGTTATGTAATTTCCTCATTAAATGATTAAGTATTAAAACCCATTGTTATGAAAACTTGTTGCCTTACAATAGCAATATTAAAAGTAATTATAACGAAAATTTTGAATCAAGGCTTCTTCGGAGTAAACATGAGTTTAAAGTCATTTAAACATTTGGAAACTCGACTTTTTGCACCCTTAAGGAAACATAGTAGAGAGCTTTTTTTTTGTGTGTGTGTTTGTACTATTTAATTAAATAAAGCACACAGTTTTTTTAGTGATCTTTGTTTTTGATAGTTCATGTTTTGGAAATTCTTCAAATTTTTATATGCTTCAATTGGTGCTTTTGTTTCTAAGTGAATACTCGTTCGTTCTTTATATTTATATTGCTATTTTACTTTTATGGGTAAGGAAGTTTTTTTGGTAATTTGAGTTAGGAAATACTGAATTATTTTCCAAATGACATACCCATATTGTCTGATGCAGAAAAAGAACTTTTTTGGAATCTGCAATTTTTGAAGGGTGAGTTACAACCAATGAATAGCGATTCTGATGCAGAAAGCGATAATGAAACTCCTATTAAAACTTCAAATGCCTTACATGGCCTGGAAACAAAAAAAGTATCTCATGTTTCATGCAGCTGGCTGTAAATGACCCAGTATTTTCTTCACTCCATAAAGTCCAAAGAGAACTATTTCGAGTCAAATATAAATTTTGACCTTAGTTTCCTGTTTTTAAAAAAATATATACAGATTTTTATTATCATTTTTATTTTTTCGATTACTGTTTCAAAAGAAGTAGGTAAAGTCAACTATGGTTAAAGAGTATTTGGTTATTATTATGGGAAAATCATTTCTGAAATATTTTACTAAAATAAAGAAAAACACTAAAAATGTAAAAATATTTCAACGAGTCATGTAATCAAGGAACCTATTTGAAAGTTCAGACACTTTAATTTTTATGATTCAGCACTACATATATAATCTTTTTATCATCAAATAAAAAACTACTGAAGAAAATACAAAACAATGATTGAATAATTTTATTTTGGGGGGGGAAAAGCGCACATACGAAAATAGTCTATTTTTGAATTGAAAATGTATGTCTAGAAAAGGTAGCTCTATAATAGGTATTGAAAGACTCCACCAAGTATAAAATCCTTGCCAGGTAACAGAATGCCCGTGCAACATAATTAATGAAACTATCACATCTTCACCCAGTACTTAATAGCAATATATGATAAGATGAAAAAAAATGTAGTGCCATTCAAACCTGCCATGTTTTATGACTTAATTGTAGTATGGACAGAAACAGGTTAGGTTTTATGATTCTACATTCATAAGTAATTTTTCTCCCCAATGTACTTTAGAGTTTAAATTATTTTAATGCACAAAAACATGGTGATTATAATAATACTTTATCATGAAGTTGTTTAATATGAACATTTTTTGAGCAATCACATTGCTTATTGTTCTCATTTGACTGTTTTGATGTCCTATGATTTTATTTTCCCCCCGCCTCCCTCTGCAGCACCACCATCGACCTCCCTCGCGATGCTGTTTCTCTAGTGAAAAGTCTCCAGGTTGCGTCCATATCCTACACACACATATGCATACACACTCCTATATACACATACATACACACATGCCTGCACACAGACACAAACACACACACTCGTGATTGCGAAAAACATAACTTGAATTCCAGATGTCAAAGTTCAAATTAGTTATTTATTTTTTTTTTATTTATTTATTTTTTTTTTTTTGTTTCTTTCTGAACAGTATTTTATGCTTACTGATTATATACATTTCAGATAATATAGGCTAATCTTAGTGATGCATTTTAATTATGCAAAACTTAGTAATTTTCATACTGTAGTAAGAGTTTCCTTCTTGTTTCAAATTTTGTTCTTTTTCTAAATTACTTTTTAGCCCATAAACTTTTTTTTATCCTAAAAATAAATGAGCAAATGAATAAAATTTACGATTTTTTTCTACTTGTATGCAGAAAGATATTCAAAAAGTAAATCACTTTTACAATTTTTTTTAATGCAATAACTATTTTATAGGTAATGGAAATTTTAAAAACTGGCTGTGCATGTATGATAGTGAAAATATCATTTAACACATGAAAAGTAATTTAGCTACACTTATATATAGAAAGTTGAGAATAATATCATAAAATGGATGGTTACTTTCTTTGCTGATTTTTCAAGTAATTTTCTTTTCTGCTACTTTTTTTTTTGCTCATTCCAAGTTTTTATCTTCCCAAATAGCAGATTATTTTGGTTTTAACACCTGAAAGTAACTCACCAAAACAACACTTGATAACATTTGTTACATTTTATAAGGGTTGATTTTAGTATTTATAGTCCTGAATTATAATCCTTGGCGCTTTATTTTGAATAGTTCTTTTTTTGGCGGGCAAAAGCCTTAAAATTAAATGATAAGTCAAAAAAGCGGTAAATTTTATTTTCTGTATAATTTTTTTAAAAAAAAGATGAGATATTTTTTAATGCTTACTTTAAAACTCAATTCAATTTTAAGTCTGAAATATTTGTTAAATTTCAAATGCAAACTAAGTACAAAAGAAAAAATCTTTAAATTACAAATAAACTTCTGAACAAAATATGTGCTTGCTCTAAAATGTGGATGAATGGATTTTTTTTTCTGTTATAATAAAACTATAAAAAATGACACTGAAGTAATTTTACACTTGGTTAATATGAACACATGCATCTTATATAAATAATAAATGAAAAATCAAAATGTAAAGTATTGCTAATAGACAGCAATAGATACACAAAATCAATATTTAAAATAAGTTTAATTTTTTGATGAATATTGGATTAAAAAAATTAAAAAGTCATGTGTTTAACTACTATATTGTTTCCTTTTTATATAAAAACTTTCTTATAATAAGGATTCTAAAGAGGTTTTTTTTTTCCCAAAATTGAAACAGATTTTTGTGCTTAAGAAGAAAATAAGAAGTTGGGCACTTGAAAATCACAGGTCAAACCACTTATTTTGCTACATTATTTTTATGGAAAATGTTCAGAGCATCCAATTGTTTTCGCCCCAATAAAATATGTGGTCGTCGACGTCGCATCAATTCTACAGCTTCTTCTGGAGTCGACTTATGTCTCTAAAGATAAAAGTTTTTTTAAATAAAACATACTTGAAAAAAAAAGTTCTGACATATATATATATATACTAAAATCACAAAAATGTTCAAAATGAAATGCTGAGTTAAGATATTCAAAGTTTGAAGCAAAAAAAAAAAAAAAATAGTGAACAAAGACGAAAGCTAATTTTTTATATGGTCTCCAAGTAATTCTTGTGTTTTGAGAAATAATCTCTATTGAAAAATAATAACCGACACAAAAATTTTTGAAACATTTGTAACCAAAATTCAAGGAGATAGAGTTCAAAATTAGTAGGGACCATGCAGAAGGCGAGATTGGAACATATCGCCTTTACAGAAAAATAACATGCTGCTGAAGTAAAAAAACAAAATATTTATATTTTTCATTGCTATTTTAAAATGAATGTAATGCTTTGATAAGGAAAAACTCTTACAATTTGAAAAAACTCACTCTAAGCAACCCATGGGTGCTTACAACCTTCCGTCTCAGGACGGATTTCCGTCTTGGACAAAATTTCCGAGACGGAGGTCGGGATGGAAAGAAATTCGATGACTTACTTCCAGTTTTTACTTAAAAAAGAAAGATTGAGTGTTTGAAAAATATGCTTTAATTACTGGACCGTTCCATAACCACGAATTTACATAGACATTCTCTCGGTTTTCGGCCGTGGGCTTGTTTTGTTTGCAACGTGCTTTTGGAGGCGTGCCTTTTCGACTCGCGCCGTTTGATTTTTTTAGGTATAAGCTGTGTTATTTCTAACTCACTGCATTGCAGACCGAGGAGCTTCTCGCTATTCTCAGTGATTTTTCGAAATAATCGGCTCAAATTGAAAATTATCATCCTTTCGTTTTTTTTTTTTTTTTTTGAAAACTTACATGCATAAATGAAAAGTACCTGGACGACCGAGCCTCGCTCGGCTTTAAAGGAATTATTTTTTGTCAAAAAGATTCTGAATGTAATTAAATCAACATTTTGCTTTAAACTATCTGTTACGTTTGTTTCCACTATACAATTTTCTTGTCAGTAATTAAAATATTTTGACCTTAGTTTTGCTATGGTGTAATCGTTTTTTAACCGAATACTTCCTTTCATACTATGATGCGTTTCACGATTTTATCCCAATCGAGATTTTCTTTTTGAATAAGTACTCTTAGTTTTTACGCCAGAAAATGCTACATACAGCATGATATCCATCAAAACTGATGATCCACAAACCATTCCAACAAATGATAAGAACTGTCTTAATAAAACATAAACAATCTCAAGCCATACACTTCTTCAAAATAAAATTTAGATGCGTGATTTAAAAAAACATGTTAAACTATTTGAAGTGTAAAAAGAAAATAAATAAAATAAAATAAAATAGGATGGTCAAGCAATAGTTTCACTTAAAAAAAGCCTTACATCGACTTACATAATGCTTTTCAATTTGTTTTCAGCCAAGTGTGTTTGAAATTAACCAAAGTGGCCAATATCAGCCAAGCCTGGCAACCCTAAGCAAGTATAAAATTTTAAAGGGAGAAGAGACAAATTTTCATTGTTATGGTTGCAAATCGTCTGCCTGATGCGTCAACTCACAGTTTACTTCAAGGCTTAACTCAATTTGACTTTATATTAAAAAACTGTTTTTCGTAAAAAATCGCGTTTTTACAGAAAAAACACTGATGTAGATGAACTTAGAATGCAAAACTACAATTAAATCTAAAATTTCATCCAAATCGTTAGAGCCGTTTCCGAGATAAGAAATATATATATATACCCACAAGAATTGCTCGTTTAAAGATATGAGATTATGTATGATCTAAAATGTCTTAAGAGTTGAATCTAAATCACCGATTGAGAGTGATTGCTGACAAGACGAAATGTTTTCGCCACAGCAAAGGGCTTCCACATACCAGGTAAAACTGAAACTATCAGGGATTTTGAAAATTTTAATGAAAATGGAAAGTTTTGAAATAATTATGAGGAAATTTCAAGCTGGTTGGTAGCACCGATGGGCAATCGTTCCTGCATTTTTGACAAAGACTTGAGGAATCACTAAAGTCCAATGTCATTCATTGAATAACACTCGCTAGAATGGAAATATGGGGGGAGGGGTGAGAGATATAGAGAAAGGAAAGGAGAAAAATAACGACAGCACGAGTTTGTGAAAAAACGCTGCTTTTGCAAAGAGGGTAAATCCACAAATTAACCCACGATACTGACATTTTAAAACGTTAATATCTTGGACAATCTAAGAGGGGGGGGGCTACTTAAGGGCTCTAGTATAAAATATTGAAAAACTGAATTGAAAGCCATTTCTGAAGCTAGGAGTGATTTGATATTTCTCCTCTGCAAAATCTTACAAATTTATAAGTCAAAAAGTTGTAGGCTGTCTTTAATGATGTAAAAGTGGGGAAGGGGAGGTTTAAAAAAAATCGTAAACTGTAGTCTTAAAAATACTAATCTAGGTAATCTTTGGTGAATTTATGAGAGATGGTTTTGGTGTTCTAACATGAAAATGTTTTGTAGCTGATGTATTTAAAATTATTTGAGGCTATACTTAAGTGACCTAAAGGACATTTGGGACCCTCTCTCGAAAAGTGTTTGTAATTGAAGTCTTAAAACTTTAAGGCTGTCTTTGGCAATGTTAAGGAGGGAGCTCTCTTTTGACGAAATTCCGAAACTGGAGTCTTAAAAGTGCAACTTTAGACCGTCTTGGGGTTCCTCTTCCCCGAAAAATATTCAAAGCTGAAATATTCAGAACTCAGCTTTAGGTAATCTTTGGAAGACTTAAGAAGAGGGAATTCGAAGGCTTTCTCTCAATAAGTTTTAGAATTTAAATTCTTAAATATTCGGTAATGAAAAGGGGAACCGCAAATTTAAGTCAAATTAAGTGACCTTAGGGAAAGCAGTTCTTCGGGGGGGGGGGGGGGGGGGGGGGGGTGGGTCTCTCTCCCAGAAAATTTCTCCGTTCTAAAGTATTGAAATGCTATTTTGGCTATTTTTAAATGAGGTAAGAGTTGGAGAATTCAGAGGTCTTTCTCGAAACATTTTCGAAATTGAAGTCTTAAAACTTTGGGTTGTCTTGGGCGATGTGTGAGGGGAGTTGCTCTCTCAATAGAAAAATAAATCTTAAACAAAAACTTACACTGCGTTTAGTAAACACAATGAGGGGAGGGGGTATTCCTCACCCCAATCCGAAATATTTCCGTTTCTGAAATTTCAAGAGCTTTGTTTTGGGGTATCTTTGGATGACTTACCGGGGATGGGTGTAGGAAGATTCTTTCAAAAAGTTTCCAAAATTAAAGTATTAAAATTTTTAGGCGGTCACAAGTAATGTTTATAGATAAGGGGCGTACTATTCTTACAAAAAAAAAAAAAAAATTAGAAACTGAAGCCTTAAAAATTGAAATTTAAGACATTTGTGGTGAACTCAGAGGAAGGGGTTCTGGAGTTCTCTTCCAAAAAATTTTTTTATGCTGAAGTATTTAAAGCGCCGCTTTAGGCTGTATTTGAGTGCCTTAAGATGGATGTGATTCGGGGACCCTGCCTGGGGTTAGGATTCAGTTCCCCTATTTCTATTTTTAATTAATGAATATTGGAAAGGGTACCTTGTTTAAAAATATCTATGTCACTGAAGAGATTTTTTTATTACTAATTTCACCACCTGCTATCTTATGAAAGTATCCTTTTTCAAATGAAGACTGTTTGGGGGAATGGTGCCAGTTCATTATCATTAGTCGGCCATACCCTCCCCCCACCTCTCCTTCTTTTCTGGTATGTTGGCGCTACTTTGGGTAAACTTTCCAATCAGAACTGATTTATGTTGCAAAAGTGAAAATCTCATGTCCTAAGCGATTTTATTGATACAATAAAAATGTTTACGATCGGCAAAAACTAATGGTGAGGAGCTGCGAACGCTTTTACCCCTAACCTTATCCAATATCGTCTAAAATTGCGTTTTTGGAACTTCAATTTCGAAATATTGCTGAACTAGGGTTCCTGAATTCCATCCCTTCAATAGTGCATTCAAAACGTGTATAAACGTTATGAAAGATGGACTACAATTTCGTTTTTAAAGCTTCAATTTCGGGGAGAGCCCAGAGCGGCCCCCCCCCCTTTATTATTTTTGAAGTTTGCCCAATAATGTGATTTTGGGACAATCAGTTTGAAATAATTGATGTAAGAATCCCTGAACCCCTCCTTTCCCTGAACTTTACCAAAATGGCCTACCATACGTTTTTTGGACTTCAATTTGAAAAAATTTCTGGGGGAGAGCCCCCCCCCCTTCTTATTGCCGGATTTTAGGTTTTTTGGAATTTGATGTCAAAACGCTTAAATATTATAATTTAAAGGCTTAAAATTTAAATCAAACGGATTCCCAAACTGGCATTGTTAAAATCTACAACATTCATACACATTAACTTTTCCTTAAGCCCGCGTGTGGGAGGGGGGGGGGATCTGAAAATATTTTCCGTCTTGAACACATCACCAAACTTGCACCCATGAAGCAACCACAAGCAGCAGTAGAAACAAATTTCAAATGCTCCAAAGGAGTAAAATTAAAAAAATTTTGTGCGGTTACATTAAAATCCCATATACATAAAATATGCATTCCTCAGTAAAAGGTAAAAATAATTTGTATTATGAAAATATTTAAATAATTTTGTTTTTCGGAAACATTTTCTGTATAATATAATTGTCTTTTCATAAATAACTGGGGTCATATTCTTTCACAAATATAAATCTTTTATTCTAATTTTATAGATGAAATATATCTTACCTTTTATTGAGGAATACATGTCATATGTATATGGGATTTTGAATGTAACCAACAAAAAATTATTAATTTTATTTCTTTTGGAGCATTTGAAATTTGTTTCTACCACTGTTTGCACCATTGGTTGCAATTGACACATGCGCGATGACTTTAAAAACGTGTACAACCAAGGGCATATCTAACTCAAGCATGAAAGGAGGGGGGGGGGGGCAGCCGTAGGGAAGCCTTGATGGGCAAATTTTGTTTCACGATATGGCAAAAATATCGCCATTCGGAAAGTTTTGTTTCACGATGTGTTAAAAATATCATTCGGCAAAATTTGGAGTTCCATTAGACGAATTATGATCATTCAGGAAAATTTGGAATTCCATTCAGCCCATTGAAAGTTTCCACCCTGATAAAATTTGAAGTTTGGGGTGCACCTGAAAAGTGCCATCATTTGGGAAGTTAGGAGACTGGTTTTTAGCACCCCCTCCCTGCACCTTTTTTATTCCAAGATTTTGGAAGCAATGAAATTCTAAAATGACGGCAGTATTAACCCAACTAAACACCAATTACTTTCCCTTTTCAATGAGCTCCCAAAGAAGATGTATACACTTTCAAACTTAGGAACAAGTTACTACCTCTGAACTCTTTAATAAATTTAGAAATTGAAGCAACCGTCAATTATTATTATTTTTAAATTCAAAATATTTTTTATTTTTGAGGTTGGGGAAGTGGGAGCTTCCCAACCTTGCTCCCTTCTGAATAGGCCCATGGGTAGAGCTGGCTATCGCCGACGAATATTGTAAAGCGCTAACTCTTTCATTCTAAGCAATCTTTAACAGCTGGCAGCCCCCACTTGCGGCCATTTTTGCGTGGGCAACCTTAGTTTATCATGTTCAGAAAAAAAAGCTTTAATTTGATATATAAATGATGACTATACTTTATGAGTGCATAAATGTGTACCAATAGTACCCCTTTACATGTGGCTGGGAATAGGTAGCGGCCAGTTGTGCAATAGCAACCTTAACATTTCAAGTTCTTTAGGTATATTTCTTTGGAATAGAGTATAGTTTATTTTAATAACAAATGCGTCATTTTTACCCCAAAATGTCAAACAATATTAATTTGATAAAAAATACTTGCATGCACTTCTTGCTAGAGAACTTTGCCAAAACACATTGCCCCCTTTCATACTGTAATATAAAAAATTGATTTTGACATTATACTCAATGAGTACAGAATTCTGCAGCCGGATCTCGTACTACAATGGGAAATATGCATCTAGGACTAACGGTTGCCAAAATAGAGGTCTTGCATGTTAAATGGGGGCATGCTATATAGGTATAACTAAGAACAACTGTAGGATATCTTACTGTTGTTTTCATGCCTTAGATGATCTGATATTGCTTTTAGTGTAGAACTAATACAGAGTAATTTTAGCTAGTTGCATAAAAAACTTCATAAGAACCTTAAAACTGGCCTAAAAAACTTCATAAGAACCTTAAAACTGGTATACAGTATATTTGAATAAAATTGCATTACTGACATTAAATTTGAAAATGACATTTTGATTATATGCTGTTTTCACTAATATATTGTTTCACTCCAGTCCCTTGAACAATGCATAAATAATATTTTACTGTACATACAGTTACAATAAAATCTTCTACTTGTTGATTAAAAATAAATGTTTTTAAATTCAAAAAGAGATAAAACTTATTCTTTAACATCTCAATGAAAGGTAAAGTGAGTTAATCTAGTGTTGTGCTTTTAACTACATATGTAGTTTTTCAATAAAGGGTTGTATTCGTTCAGACTGGAAATTTTTATTGTTTGGTAACTTGTTTGTGATATTGATTGAAATATTTTCCTTATTCCATAAAGGTGTTGAGTTCCTTTTCCGCAACACCCAGAATCTTTTCTATCAAACCAATGACTATCCGCATTAGAAGCAGGCCTTAACTATGGAGGTTTGACTGTGTTGACGAGGATTTTAAAGAACAATTGCACTAACTTTTAAAACATCTGAATATATAAAAGCACTCTCTTTGGGTGCGCCACTAATTTGAAATACCTTGTCTTCATCACATTTGCCAGTCTCAAAGACCCTCTCACCTACCAATTGCTTGGTGTATGGGTTTTAAATGCTCAGATAAAATCTGAACAAGTGAGTCCCGGAGGAACTTTATTTAAATATAAAAAAATAAACTGATTATTAATTACAATTTTGACTTGTTAGCTACATTAAACAGTAGTAATTCAACACCAATATATGTTACAATTAAGACAAAAACAATGCATTGCAACTTTATAATAATACAATAAAAACATAATGTGCAAGCAAGAAAGTTATTATTTTATAAAAAATAGTGCAATAAAGTATAGGAAATTGAAAAAATAATAAAACAAAATTGAAACAACAATAACTTTTAAATATGAGCTATGAGGATAGCTCATACCTCATATAAATAATAACCGATGATCGAGTAACTCACTTGTTTCAACAGTGAAACTCTCGCCACGGCATGATAATTTGATATTATGATTTGGTAGAGTTTAACATGCAGGGAAAGCATTAGGATAAGGCTGAACTCGATTTGGTGACATAACTGTTTTACTGGTAAGGCTCGTTTTAGGAGGGCGAAGAAATGTAAAAATGGTCAACAATGATCGCTATCTACTGGAGTTAAAGGTTAATCCACTGGAGTTAGGGTTAAAACTAGAGACGTACCGAGTAGCACTTTGGCCGAGTACCGAGTACTCGGCCTTTCACTACTCGGCCGAGTTACCAAGTACTAATAATGTTTTAAGAAGAACCACCGACACACATGTGATGAATTTTGAACTTATTGGAATAGTAGTAAAGACCTCCTTGTCCATATAATAGTTTTTAAAACTAAATTCCTGCTGAAATTTAATTACGCGTTATATAAACAATTTTGTTTGTGTCAAAAATTTAAAAAAAAATTTATTTTAAAAATTAAAAATAAATAAATAAAAGGTGTGATTAATCAAGTTGGAATTAAAACAAATAACAGTGAAATCCCTCTAATGCAGACACTAATAGGACAATTTTTTTTGTCCGCAATAGAGAGATGTCCGCTGGACAGGAGCTTAATAATGTTGTTTGCATTGGAACTGGGGAATTAAAAATTGTCCGCATAAGAGGGGTGTCCGTTAGGAGGGGTTTCACTTTATACCAATCAATTATAGTTATAGTCCGCCAAACATAAAATTTTTTTAAAAGCTGATAAAACAAATGTGCAAGAACACTGCAGACACATGTTTCTGCCCCCCCCCCCCCCGTTACAAGGAACTTGTTTCAGTGTATAACATGTGAGCTAAAGAATGTAAAGACACACGGCAAAAAAATCTGACTTTTGTCGGATGCCTTTAAATCCACGAGCTCCCATTTTGTGCATTGAAAAAGGAATTCCTTGTAACATTAAAACACGTGTCTGCAGAGTTTCTGCATTGTACTTTTAGCGTTGTTTTATTACCTTTTATTTTTTAAGCAAAGGTATTTTTACATTTTTTATAACTAATTTTTGTTTGTAGCAAAAATCCATTTTTAATATAAAAATTCCATATTTTCTATACTTACCTTTTTTGCGTAATTTTTAATAAATAAGTTTTATAAACTTTGGGGACATTAAAATAAAGATTTATTCCATTGAAGCATTACAAACTTCATTATTCTCAAAATTTAAATTTGACTTATAAATTTTAATTGTAAATGATTGCAGAATATAATGCTTGCTCTTTTTTTTTTATATAAATTTTAGTATATGTCTTGGACAATATTCAATTTTTTGCAACTACTCGGTATTGGCCGAGTATCTGATCAGAATTTGGCCGAGTACCGAGTACTCGGCAAATTGGCTGAGTGGGCCGAGTACCGAGTAGTTACCGAGTACTCGGTACGTCTCTAGTTAAAACTTAAACTACCAAAATATCACCAAGCAGGCAATTGCTGCAATCAAATGTAGAAGCAAATAAGTTAGCTCAACTGCAATTTAAATTTCAAATATTTTTGAAAAAAAAACATTTAAGAATTTAGCAATGTATTGAAGAGAAACTAAATAAATACACAAGCAATAAATGAAACGAACCTGCATCAAATAACATCCAACTAATGTTGCACTTCGCGTTCGTCCAGCTTTACAATGAACATAAACGCTGTTTCCGGTTCCAACAAAATCATTTATGAATTGAACCCCATGAGCTAGTTTTTCTTGACTTGGTGCATGAAAAATGTCTTGAGTGCAGAGTTGCAAAAATTTCACCCCTTTGCTCTTCCATTCCTGCACAAGAAAACTGCATTACGTGATACCCATGAAAATCATGAAGTCAATTTAATACAAACTAAGATGATGTCAACTATAATATTTTCTGTATGTACACATTTGCTAAATACAATGAACTCCTGATTATCCGTGGAATAGGGTGGCACGGTAACGGTGGATAATCCAAATAATAGGTAAAAAACGACATTTGCTGTATACAGTAAGTATAACAAAAAATATTAATAACAATAAACATAAAAAGTATACTGCAAAAAATATTAACAACACTCACACATACTTTAAATTGTAACTAAAAACGTTACTACATTGCATCTACTAATATTGAATATAAAAAATGTACATAAAATCTAAAAGCAAACAATAACACAATCATAAGTTTTAAAAAAATTATGGAAAGATCTACAGATAATCCGACCACCAATAATCCGGAGCTACTGTACAAAAACAATTATCTCTATATTTCGAAAGCTATTCATATATTACCAGAGAAGCTCACGAAATGGCGTCCACAGTGCAAACTACAGCATTTAAATTTTTAGGGGGGGCTGTGTTTAGGGTTTTGTTCTCTTCATCTGAATTGAGGGAGGGCTCGCATTTGGGGGATAATCTGTTGCATTTGAAGGGGCTGGGTATTCCAGATATAATAACTTGAGTATAAAAAAGATGAAAGTAAGGCATCCTGCGGTTAATTTTTTTTAATCTTAATTATTTGAAATTTTAATCCTAAGTGCTCTGTCAACCAAAATTTATTTTTCATTTTTTATAACTTACAGGAAAAAAAAAAAATCTTGAACTTTAATTTTTAGTAACAATGTACCCTACACAAGTGTACAAATTGGTTATTTTTCCTATATTTTTCTAGGGCTTTAGCTTTTATGAAGTATTTTGAAATACAAACAAACATGACGATGAGCATAACCTGAAAATTTTAACATGTTTTAATTTTCTCATCTTAATAAATATTACAAGTAATAATAAAGGTGAATCAAAATGATTGAGAAGTAGAGACACCTTTTCAGAAACTATCGTTAATTTAAAATTTCATCTATTGCATTGAATATGATTACAAGCAAGAACAGGGCAGATCCAAAAATATAGATAGGGGAGGGGGGGTAGAAAAATTTTACCTTTATCTTTCAGCGATAATCTTATACTGCCCCTCAGCATTGTTGGTGGAAGAGTCAAAAACATAAAATTGGTAAAAATGAGGTGGATCAGTAAACATTATAGGCAAATCATGACTTCTACAATATAGCTCATTATCAGGTAGCACACTAGTTTCCAATTGCAATTTAACTGTAAACAGACAACAACGCTTCACGAAAAAGCTTGTTTCGTCAACACTTCATGCTTTTGTTTTCAATAGGTTTTGAGGTGGACTCATCCAAGAATGAGTGCTAACAATGCTGAGGTGTAACAAGAAAGCTTCCTTTTTTTTTCTATTACACTAATTGAATAAGTAATCTATTCAAGCATTTTTTTTTCTTGTATCGAAGGAACAATTGCAAATTACATTCTATAATAAAAATATGAACCTTTTACAAGTAGAAAGACATACAGTCAGGTCATAATGACTATTGGTGAGTGTTGTCATGCAAATCACAAACTGAATTGACAACTCAACAACTTCAACTTAGAAATACAATATGATGGCAACAACTGCAAAAATGTTAAGAATAGAGAATCATGAGTTTTCATTTCCATTTACACATTAACTTTAAGGCAACAAACAGACTCTGCCTTAAATCTTCAAAAAAAAAAAAAAAAAAAGTAATCGAGTGTATTTAATACCTTGTATTTTAAATACAAATTTAGCATTGGGAAAAAAATGGAATTTTAAAAATGTTCAAATGAAAGTCAGTCATGGCGCAGACTGCGCCATTGAAATTTTTAGAGGGGGGGGGGGTTAGACATATTTTTGTTTTTTTAGGGGGTAGTCTTGCTCTTGGACCCCTGAAAATGCAAGAGTATCTATTCAAAATGTACCTGTTCTGTTGTCACCCATCTTTGAAGTTCAAAATCCTCATTCATAGATACAACACCTCTTACGTTTTCATTTTCTATCAGCTAAGAAGGCAAAAAGTAATTAATGACATTGCTTTGATACAAACAAAAAGTGAATAGAAATAAATTTTAAAAACATTAAAGTATAAAAACACTAAAATTCAAGATATTTAATTTTTAGTTTTTGTAAATTGAATTTGCAAAGAAAATGAAGGAAATAAGGGTATAAATATAATTCACACTTAATTTGCACATTTTCAACATTACTCATTCATAAAATGTGCATATTTTATGAAGTGCTGGGCATGTTTTCAGATGCTGCACCTATGCAAGTGGAGCTAGATTCATAGGTTCCTATGGTACTAATTGAATAAAAAATATAGAAAGACATTCATACAAAAAGACTAATTGTTGTATGAATTGATGTTTTACCATCCAGTGGCGCCGACTCCATGGGGCCTGAGGGGGCCCGAGCCCCCTCAAAAATTTTTTTGAGGGGGCAGAGCCCCCCCCCATGGGCGGATTTATGGCGGGGCGAGGGGGGTCAATGCCCCCCCAGTCTTGGGAAAACTTTATACATGGTAACAACACACCTTCAAAAATGTGAAAAGAAAAAAGTCATGATTTTTTTTCTTTTTTGAAAAGTTCAGAAGTGAAAATGAAGAGAATAGCGACTGTCCTTTTCTGATGGGGGGAGGGGGGGCAACGTACACTGTATTACAAAGACTGAAGCTGTTACCGGGTTGTTGAAGTGTGTTGAAAAGGACTACTTTGAATTGAAAACCATTAGAGCAAATATATGAGAAAAAATATAAGTAATCAGCCGCTATACTTAAAATAATCAACGACTGTTTCAACAAATTGAAAACTAAAACAAAGATTTAAAAAAAAAAAAAAAAAAAACTGGATTTACCTATAAACTAAACAAGCTATAGTTGAGGGCACCCGCTTTGTTGAAGGCCCCCAACTCCCGGAAAATTTCATGATTTGTTCTTTAAAGAAAAGAAGAAAAATGCTTGAAAAAATAAATTCTAATTTTTAAAGTGCTTGAAAAACCTTGAAAATTTGGGAAAGTGGATACAAACCATAAATTTAAAAATTTATAACAAATGATGGGGAGGGGGGGGGGGGAATGCTGAAATGTGTCAAGTTTAGCTCCTTGCCACATCCTGCATCAAAAATATAAAAATCATGGTTCTCACGTTTCTGTAGCATATTACTTGAGATAAATTTTTGTGACTCACGTGTTTCATATATTGCTGTTTATTTAATCTCGAATGCAGTAATTTTGGAAATTATTTTGTATTACTTGCGTTTATCTTACTTCTTCTGCATATTGTTAATCTGCTCAGCCCAGAAGGAAAAAAAAACTACCTCTTTTTTTTTCGTTTTTTTGCACTACTTGTAATTGAAAATAAAAAGTTGTTGTAATGAAAAATCAATAGTTTTTTTTTTTTTTTAAACTTAAAATGTTGTTGTTGTTCCTGATGGCCCTTGGAGCACCCAAGGTAATGAATAACAGAGGCGTTAATCCACTTTTGAGGCTAATATGAGCGGCTTCCGTTTTGACTGAGCCCCATTTTAGGTGGAAGTCCGACTTTTGCTCAGAAACATTTGATAGATAGCACAATTCAGATTTATTACAATACAAGGAATTCAGAAGAACACCCAGGGCAGTAGGGGGGAATCGAACTTGTGCCTCTATGCATGCAAGCAGTTGCTGAGCAATACCGCTTGGCCACCGAAGCCCCAAGCTTAAAATAGTTGTTTCTTACAAAGTTAGAACAATACTGTAAAACAGTACAATCAAGTACTAAATTTCAGAGACTGGAAAGGCCAATTTAAGTGCCTTAAATAATTTTAACTGTTCTCAAGTCCTTGAAACGGATTAGATGAGTGTTTGAAATTCCTAAACAAAGTGTGCTTCAACTTTATTTCTTATCAAGTGTATAAATTATGAACTGTCCAAATGGGCCTATTTTATAAATCTATGCACCATTTCTTTTAAAGCATTTTTTTTTACTATTGATCATTATGTATTTAATTCAATGTTGTATTTGTCGGTGGGTTGGAGGCGTGATCAAAAACTGATTGAATTGAACCCACAGCCAAAGTAAGCAAATAACAATGCATAATCTTCTATTCTTTCTCGCTTTTTCTCTCTGAGAACTGTTGTAATTGATTTGTCAACCCGAAAACAATTTTTACTGTGTATTATTGTAATTTAGAAAAGAGTGTCTTGCTATTTGTCTCCGAGATTTTAGTAGTTCCAATTACCCCTTCTAAGGCTTCAAAATGCAGAATTTTTATATCTATTTTACAAAAATTCCTCCGGGGGAGAAACCCTCGGACCCCCTAAAATTGGAGATATTCTACCCCCTACTTAAAAGGGACTCCATTTTCCACCTTAGACCTCATGTATAATGCATGGGGGGGGGGGGCTTTAAAAAATGGCCTTTTTTTGACGCCGATAGAGAAGTTGACCAGATTACTAAAGAGACTCAAACCCTGAAATAGCTTAGAGGGCACACTATATCTAAAACCAGCCAGTTGTAATCAATACAACTGATAATGCTAATAAAAAAAAATGCTGCCCCCCCCCCCCCCCCAGGAACTCAGTTCTAAATCCGCCTATGTCTTAAGGTCAATTCAAAAAGGACAGCATGAAAACACACACTAATGAAAACGACACACAAAAGAGTAAAGCATGGACTTATGCATTACAGGAAGAAGACAAAACACATGAGAGTGGGGAGGGGGGCAATAAAAATGTTGCTAAAAAAAAATCTTGCCCCCCCAGGAACTCAGTCTAAATCCGCCTATGCCCCCCCCCCCCCAATAATTTAAGAAAATTATTAGCTATTTAATGCTTTCTAAACTCAAATGTGTCTTAGTATTTTTTATTTTCCTTGTTTGGAGATAGTTACCTTGTAAAATACATTCCGTAATGTGTGTGTGTGAGTTAAAACAATTATTTCAGTAAAAAGCAGGTTAACTGAAAAGCAGAAGCGATTGAACAACTTGGCTGTTCTTCATAACCACCCCGAGATATTTTGGATGAATTGAATATTTGACAAGTCGTCAACGACTTCAAATTCAGTAGTACTGCATTAGTTTTTTTTCAGATACTAAAATATTTTTAGGGCATAAGACCCTATAAAAATTGGCTATTTACATACTATATTAACTAATATTAAACAAACTAACTTTGGGATATTATTTTCATTTAATGAACTCTGAGCCTTATTCAAAGCAAGTTTAAATTAGCTATTTCACTTATTAATCAAAGTGCGACAGCAATATTTTATGATTTACTTTTTAATGATAGTTTAAGATTTATTTAAATATAATTTCAATCTTTTTATAGATATATATTCACTGTTCTATAATAGTCTAAAAAACAAAATTATTATACTATAAATTAAATTAAATTTTTACAAAAATACCGTACAAGTGTTTTTTTTTTCTTTTTTCAAAACCAAAACGTGTATCGAGTTAGCAAAAGGGATTCTAATATTGATAATATATTGCTCTAAAATGCTCAAAAAAACTGCAAAACTTACTTTTTCCATCTCCAATTTAGAAAATTTCCTGGGGTTAGATCCGCGGTATGCCTCCCCACCCTACCAATTTTTTGTGGGTAGGCGCCACTGGGAGTGCCCTTCCATGCAAGTCAAGTTGCCGTACTTTATATCAATGCCTAGCCACTGCACTGCACGACGACTTCCCCCCAAAATAGAACTGTAAAAATGTCCCTCATTGAAGACAAGTGACATGCTCTAATTGAAACAGAAAATTTGCGTACCAATTCTTAGATTGACTTTGAAAACGCTATGCACATATTGTTTGTTTGTATAAATCAGAAAATATGTAAATTGGCATTTTCAAAGTTCAAAAATCTGAACTTTTATTTTTTTGGAAAAGGGCAGGGGGGGGGGGGGCCGTGGCATACCCCCTGGATCACCGGTGATGTTTAGCCCCCACCCCCCAATAATTTTTGCAAGTCGGCGCCCCCCTGTTACCATCAACTAGGAATTTCAAGTACAAAAAGAAAAGAAGTATAGAAACACAATTTACTTTTTCAATGCCACTAAAACTGAAAAAAAAAAAAAAAAAAGAGTACTGGTATTGCTTTCATACATTTCTGATACAAAAACTCAGATCCCACCTGCATAGCCTGGAGAGAACAACCAGAATTATATGGCTTAGGTGCTTAAAAATTATTGCAGTAGAAAATTTTGTCTGATTATTTTTTTTTTTTTTTTAAATCAGGGGAGAGTTTTTGTTTTAACCAATTTAAATCACAGACTAATTTTCAAATGCAAAAAAGAAATTGCATAGAATAACAAGCCAGAAAAATTGGTATTTGCACTAATATTTATTCATATTCAGTTTCCAAGGCTAAGAAAGCATAGAAGCTCAAAACAAATTTCATCTTTCGCAGGAAGTCCACTCTTGAATAGTATTAAAATTTTAGACATCCAAGTATGTTTTCCACCACCAACTTTGTGAAAATATGCTAATTGCACTTTATATTAATAATCTCTGCAAGTGTAAGTCCAATAAAGATGAGATAAGGTTAATAGATAACAATACTCCGGGTAGATACATAGTATCCTTAATAGGCGGTTGCATCTTTTAATATTATTCAGGTTCAGACAATGCAAAGATACATCCAGGGCAAGTCAAGCCCTCGCCTCAACTGCACTAAACAAGTTAGATAGAATTCTAGAAAATTTTATTTCATAACTGGTCCAACTGTTGTCTTTTCCAAAGGAGATTTCATGTGAAAATATTTACATTTAATTTATCTTTCACATTGGTTATTTTTTCATACTGGTTAGAACTAGATAAGCTGATCTTTTTTTTTTTAAATTAAATTTTCACTAACACCCCTTTTATCCATACAGCTCGAGCTTGATCCCAGGGATGGGAAGAAACACACCACTTCTCTCACACTAAAACACAACCCATATGAAAATTAAGGCTTCGTGTTAGAAGGGAAATAGTTTCAAGAGAAAAGTAATGAAATCATGAAAATGCCACAAAATAGTGAACTGTACAAAAGTAGGGCAAAAAGCTTGAACAAACCTTCTCTTTATATAGTTAAGACCGTACCCCAGATCTGGAGATTAACCGGGTCCAAACCTGTTCCAAAATTATAGAAAACTACACAGGAAGGGGGTTATATCGACTTCCTTGTATACTTGCTATGACAAACATTTGACTCTATCAGTTTAGGGGCCCTTTTAGTATTTTTTTGAATGATATTCATAAAAATACTTCTGAAAACATAAATTGTTTTGCTGATGAAGTCAAAGTTATGAGGGTTGTAAAAATGAAGAACAAGTTAAAACAAGCAAGAGAATTTAGATCATGTTACTAAGTGGGCAGATAAGCAGGATATGGCAGTTAATATTTTGAAATGTCAAGTGCTACATTTAGGTCATTAGGCAAATTGAAAATCTCAAAAATAGTCTGCAAGATAAACCAACATTAGGTGTGTTGTAAAACCTAAATGAGCACAGAGAAATATTTAAGATGCTAAAAAAATGCTTAAAAAATATAAGTACAGGCTACCTGTGGATCAACATCTCAGAAAACGAGCTGATGTGTGCATCACATGACTTCCTTTTACTCTAATTTAATGGCATTTCCCCATTACTGGCAATTTCAATGTGATTCAATAGTTTACTCTCTAAATATCACCAACAGTGGCCAAATTGAAACAGATTTAAGAAAAAAAAATCGCCAAGTTGGCGACAAAACTTGGCAACCAAAAGACTGGCGATATATATCGCCAAGTTTCGGACAAATTATAACACCACTTGAGTTTACATTTAAATTAACAATGATTTCCCTCCAATAAGGGGCAAAAGACCCCTTTAGATACACCCGAATGCAACCAAAAGGGGAGGTGCACAACTAAACCTCACTAGGAGTCTATGTACCAAATTTCAACTTTCTAGGACATGCCGTTCTTGAGTTATGCGACATACATACGCACATCCGCACATACAAACGTCATGAGAAAATTCATTGTTATTAACTCGAGAATCGTCATTACGGATATTTCCCGTGTCTATACATTCTTAGGCACTTATCCACGTGTGGTCGAGTCGAAAAGAAAACTCGATATTCATTCGGGAGTTTGTAAAATGGAAATTAAGGTCAATTTTTGAGTGAAATTTTTTTTTGCGAATACAATATTTCCTTTCTTGTAAAAGGAAGTAAAAATAGTATAAATCTTTGGGAAAGTCAAAATTATTTTTTCTTTAAAAGTTTTAGTTTGTTTTAGCCCAGACTAAGAAATAGTGTGCAGAGTATTTCGAGAATATGCAATGTACGTTGTAGGGTCTTGCTGTTTCTGCTGCTGGGGTCATGGATATAAGCATACAGGTTATTTACATGCTTCAGTCATTAGTCAGGCAGAAAATGTTATTGATCTGGGTGTCTCAATAAATCAGGATTTCAAGTTTAGTCAACAATGCAAGTAACAAAGCCAATATAATGCTTGGGTGTATCAATCGATCTATTTCAAAAAATTCTAAGGTTTTTCTGCGAACAATTTTAAACTTCTTTATACAGACGTTTGGTAAGACCGCATTTAATTGCTGTTCAGTTTCGGCCTCTTTATTTCAAGAAAGACATATCTTTATTAGGAAGGGCTGAAATGTGGGCTACTAGGCTAGTAAGGAGACTTTTAGAGTAAGATTATGGTACCAGACTCAAAATGGCTTAATATGTATAGCCTTAAAAAAAGAGAGGCTATGAGGTAAAGGTGATATGATTCAATTGTTTTAATTTATCAGAATGAAAGACGTTAATGGGTTAAATTTTTAAAGCAGAACAAGGGGCCATTGCTTTGAGTCTCAGAAAATGAGGAAAAATTACTGCTTTAGTTGGGTTGTGGGCAGTTGGAACAGCTTATCAAAAAATGCTATGATGAGCAAGGAAGTGAGATAACATTAAGAGGGTCATTAATCTTCATTGGAGACTAATCAATAGACTAGGACTAGCCTAGCTGGACCCAGAGCCTGTTGCTGGTCATCATATTTGTATACTTCAAATTCAGGCCCCTCCCCGAAAAAATATTATGGGTATGGACTTGTGTATAATGACATCCAGCTGTTGAGGTGGTTTTTAAAATCATTTAACATTCTGTTTACGGCTTTCACGGCCGGCGTCGATATGAGGAGATAACATTTCCGGGCTTATTGGCCGTGGTCTAATTGGAGTAGAAATTCCAGACGTTTCGGCTTGCTTTGCTGCAGCCATCATCAGTGGTTTGAGTTTGGTGAGACTTTGGTCAGTTTCGCCAAACTCAAACCACTGATGATGGCTGCAGCAAAGCAAGCCGAAACGTCTGGAATTTCTACTCCAATTAGACCACGGCCAATAAGCCCAGAAATGTTATCTCCTCATATTTAACATTCTATCATATTTTAACTACTACATATGACATTCACAGAAGACCCACACTTTCTATTTATTTAATAGTAGATTAAGCATAGCACATAATTCTTAACACTGAATATTTTTGCAAGTTTTCATTGGGAGTTCATTAAAAGATCGAAAGTTGTTTTTCTGGATGATAGTTGGATAACTTACTGTTTCTGTTAAACTACGAAAAGGTAAAGCTCCAAGTATAACAGTTTCATCTATTCTATCATACCACATTCTTGCTGTAAGTCTTTCCATAACAACATTGTACAACAAAGTCGGATAAAAAGTTGCTCTTGCTAACATTTTTCCGCAATAAAATGAACCGAACTCAAAGTAACTGCGTTTGTCACAAATGTATATGTTTTTTAATAAATAAGCTCATACACTGTTTCATTTTTAGCAGAACACTTATAAGGTATATTTAATAGGCTGTAGGCAAATATGGAAATATTCCTGCTGAGAAGTCAATCTCGTTAAAATTGAAATTATCATACTTGACCCGGAATTCGTCTGCCAGCAATCCAAAACACAAAATGGGATGCCATCTCACTAGGTAAATACTTTCGAAGTATGAATGTTTCGCACATAGTTCTCAGTTTCAAAAAAGCATTTAACACAAAAATTTAGCGCTATGTTAAATTTTAAAATTTGTAATAATGTTTTACTGAGACTTGACAACCTTTACACTTTTCAAATTTTCTTAAAGTTATTGAGAAAAAAACATTTTTAAAAATATGTTGGCATTACCGCTAGTTTTCTTGTGTTCATGTACTTTGTTGACGTTTTTGAAAATGATTTCGTTTTCATCGGTTTCTTACTGTGGTATAGTCTTATCACTGAAATCCTTGCAGAGAAATGTAATTTGGGTTGCAAAAATTGTGTTGCAGTGGTAACTGCACTTGAATCAATCGCAATTTTAACCGACAACCAGTTTTTCTCAAAATGAGTGTCTATTTTACATTATTTGTTAATTTTATTCTGTCCTTTTTCGGATTTTTAATAATTTATAGAATCATTCCTAGATTTAGAGATATGTTTCTTAAAGCAAACTTATACGGACATGATCTTGGAAAAACAAAACGGGACAAAATGTAAGTTTATTAATTGTGTCAGACATATTTTCGAGTTTTTTCCCCCTTCAAAAATCAGTTCTCTTCCGAGTTTATTTAATTCTTCTAGGAGAAACAATCTTTGTTTCTGTGCGATGTAGGTAAATCAGAACTGTAAAAAGACGGTTCAATGAATAAAAAACTGCTTACAGATAGATACACCTACATTTGAATTGAAATACTTTATATTGAAATAATGTTATGAATGAACTAAAAGTTTTTGAAAAGGAGAAAATAAGCTATTTCTCATCGACATCAATCAAAAGAATTGAAACTGGTCATTGGTAGAAAACGAAATTTAATTTTGGAGATGTCGCGAAAAACAGGAAAAATTACAGTCGACTCCCGCTACAACGCGATCCGACTTCCGCGAAATGGCTATAACGCAATTTTTTTCCCCCGGTAAAGAATTTTATTCCTAACGCAAATTCTTCACCCGCAACACAAAAATTTTCCGAAGGGAATCACGGTTTTTTAGTGAATGGACCTTCATCCCTTTGGCATAACTGAGAGCGGAAGTTCCCACACCGTACTAGTCTGACTGACGCTTATACTAATAACTGCTCCTCATTTTCCATTTATTTTTTTCATTCTATATGGGAAAGTTGATGAAATATAATGACACCTACGAGCGCTGTTTCATTTAAAGTTTGTGAAGAGAGGAGGAAAACGAGAAAGTTTCAACAACTATAGTGCATCATTTGTTTTTCTGACTACATAATGTACGTACCGTAGTGGTTTATTTTACGTCTTCCTTTCTCATTGATTTTGTGCATTGTAGCAGTTTTGTATGTTAAATAAAACATTTTTTTTTAAAATGCAATAAATAAAAATTCAATTTTTCATTAAAGAAACAGTAATGTATAGTTAAGAAATGGTTTTTAACATTTTGAGGTGGTGTTTACAAGTGTCTTTAATCGTATGGGTATGTTAATAAAAAATTTTACACATACCCTTTTCCACAACGCGAAATTTCAACTTACGCGAAAGGTCTTGGAATTCATCTCTCGCGTAAGTCGGGACTCGACTGTAATATGAAAACAATTTTTCCACAATGAAAAAAGGGGATTTAATTAAGAGGGTTTGAAAATATCATGATATTTTTGAAAATATCCGATATTTTGATATATATCTGATATTTTCAATCATCATAAACTAAAGTCTTCGAAATGGTAAATGCATCCTCAAATCACTCTTTATATTCTCACATCATTATAACAATATATAAACTTATAAATAATGAAAAGAAACCTTAGTTCTATATACTATTTCATTTTACATTTTTATCAATTTTAATGAAGATTATTTAGTTTTAACTGCTTTACTCACATTTTTCTTCTATTAGCTACTTTTACACAGTTGTTTGATTCAGAAGTAAAAATTATGCATTAGTTGGTGCTCAGTCTTAATACATTTTTTTTTCAGACCGACGTTTATTAATTAATATGAATTAAATTGTTCATCACTAATAATTTTATGGACATAAAATTAAAAAAGGAATATTATATTACTTTGTATTAATGATATTTTAATACATCATAAAAATATAGTACAAAGCGTTTTGGCTATTTTCAATAATAATGAACAATATTACTCTGCTAATATAATTTTTACATTGTAAATACCATAGTTGAAAAAATATATATCATGATACATATTGGCAAACCCTGGTTATAGTGTACATCATTTTAAATCTTGTTGTTTCTTTTGCATTTTATTCATTTCCCCTATATTTGGATGAAGTTACATAAAAACACGTTTGATGGCACCATACATAATTTTGTCTTTTTAACAAACATTTAAACAAAACATGCAAATAGACAAGACTAAATTTACAATGAAAATGTAAGATAATCTGTCCAAAAAAAAAAAAAACTATTTAAAGCTGACCATAAACCATGTAAACTTAATTGGAAACTAGAGACTGACCTTGGTTGGACTCAGAACCAGAGTTGTATTAGTTTTATGAATTTAGCCCGTAACCAAACTGGCAACCTGCCTTGGCTCCCTGCAGCCTTGAAGCTGATAAAGTTTCGATTGAAATGATTCGCCTACTATATAAAACAATGCAAATCAAAAATTTAAAAAATTCATCAAATAAATAAAGTCATTAAAACTATAACAGAGTGCAATTACAGATATTGGTAATCACTTGAATAAATTTGTGTGTAACTTTTATGTTGGTAAATGAAATGAAGAAATGACCCTTTGGATTGAAAATGTAACATTAAAATCTCCCATTAAAGTAAAATAATCCAAAAATAAATATATGGTAAAAATAGGAAAAGGTTTTGTTGGCGGTAAACTTTTTCAGTGTTTTACTTATTTGAAAACATTACGCGGTGTATTTCATGTTTTACTTACTGCTGTTTCATTAGTTGTTTTGAATAATAATCAAATATGATGTTGCTGGTTTCTTAGCACCGACTATTTTCAATTTTTTTTCATCTGAAAATAGTTGAAACAAGCGGCGTAAAAAAAAAAGCTACTGGATTGAGTAGGTAGAGCAATGGCACTATTAAAGCTAATTTCAATATTAAAATTTCACTCTGGAGATAGCAGAACTGGAGGAATTGTGTGTCAAAATCGGAGAAGTTGATGTCTTCTGATGGAAGAGCTCTACATGAACATTATTTAATCAAAATAAAATTATGTAATGAATGTATTCATAAAATTGCAGATCAATATAGTTTTTGAATTTTTGACTCTTTTAAAGCATTTTCAATATTCTAATGACAATATAATGTATTTGTTTGTAGACCAGAAGCAATGGGTGTAATTTGTGGATCTGTATTTCTCATTATAATGTTTATTTTTATACCCATTCCATTCATTCAGTACTGGACAACAAATACAGCTGTGTCATTTCCTCATCATCAGGTATGTGTGTTCATTTTTTAAATGTTAAAAAATTTTTTTGAATGTTTTTAACATGAAATTGCTGAGTTTTTAACTTGAATTATTTAATCTGTCCTCTATTGAAAAACTTTTCTACAAAAATATATATGTCAATATAAGTTATATAAGTTATTTCAAAAATTTTCTCTTTTGAACTTGATTGGTTTGATTGTAGAATGTGTATAGTTAAAATTAGTGTATTTAACTATTTTATAATTGAAGTCTTTTAGGCATTAAAATAATTTTAGATTTTAAATAATCATGCTTAAACAATATATTAATTGACCAACTGTATGAAAAATGTTAGTTATTGTGTACAATATTCTTCATTTAAATAGTTTTCTTATCAGTATACATATTACAGTATTTATCTGTAAACAAAGTAATGTGTGTTCAAATTCCTTTTCTTGAAATTTACTATAGGGGAAGGTGGGGCACCTTGGGACATGGCCCACCTTGGGACACCATAAATTTCAGTTTTGCTTTGTAAACAGAAATTAGTTCTCTTAGGACATTATCAATGGCAGTAGGATCTACAAAATAATAAAATTGAGTTAATAATAAAATTAAGTTCCTATATACTTCAGTGTATTTTGGAACTTCTCACATGAACAGGAAAAGTCTGGTCTCATTTTCTTTGTTTTGAAAGGTTTAGAGTTACATTAATAGGTGGTTTCATTAGTAAAAATTTCAAGTAGGAAATGAAATAATTTCAATCAGAGCATGTGGGAATTAAAATATGTCCTTTCATAATAGTTTCAAGTTTAAGAAATGTATTGTGCTACTAAGTCTAACTTTAAAAAAGTTGATACATAATAACAATCTTACGTGGGACAGGTTGGAACACACTGTGTGGTGCAAGTTAGGACACTGTCCCAAGATGCTCCACCAATGTACAGTACAGAAAAAGTCTATTTCAATGTATTTAATAAATCTAATGAGTTTAAATGAACTAAAATTGAGAAAATGGCTACTGTTTTACAGAAAATTGATTTTTCTTTCTAGGTAAAGTATTAAAACATTAAAAATTGGAAATGGTCAGATTTAGAACACAAAATTGGAAGTTCACTGTTGTTGATGCATCTGTTGTTTAAACAGCAGCAGAAAATGTTATTTAAGATGACAATTATAATTATTATTGCCGGTGTCCCAAGGTGCCCCACCAAGTGGGGCAGGTTGGGACGTTGTAATAGCTTTTTAATTTTTTTTAACGAAAGTTTAATTTGATGAAATAATTGAGTAAAATAAATTTTAATTGAAGCAAAAATGTCTAAATTGCATGTTCAGCTAAGTTTGGTGAAAATTGGTTTGAAAATAAAATTTCTAAAAATCATTTATCTAAAAAGTGTCTCAAGTGTTTCCTTCCCCTAAGTTTTCAGATAAATAAAAGCAAATTTGAAGAGTTTGTGGGAAACCCATAAATCCATCAGAGGGAAATCCAACTCATAAATCCATCAATGCAGTATGCAATTGGAGAAATCTCAATTGTGCAATCACGGAAACTCCAATTGCGCAACCAACTAACCTACCACAAGGCTAACTGAGAATCTGCTGTGGCAGGCAGAGTAAAATTATCACTGGAAGAGTGAACATATAATTTCATGTATTAAACGGTGCTTTAACTAAAACTGAGTTATGTGGTCAATGTCTAACCACACCACAAGTTATAAGGGCATTTGCATTGAAAGAAAATTACTAATTAATGTTCAACCTATTTTATCTCTGTACAAAATCTATTCCAAACATTCAATCTAATCTGACATGCATCAAAAACAAAGAAATTGGAATTAAATGCGTAATTCCAATATGTGGAATTAAATGCGCATATTACGTATTTTTATTTTAAATCCATCTTAAATGATGGGAATTAACAAACTAAACTCAGCGACGCAACAACCCAAGTGGAACAAGGCTGTACTCATCTCAGTTAACAAGACCAAGGGTCAGCCGAACGCGGAACCGCCCGCATTTAGTTCCTAAGCATGCTTGGTACTCATTTCATAGACCCATTGAAGTGATGAAAGGCTGAGTCAACTGTGCCCAACTTGGGAATCGAACCCAAGTCCATGGCGTGGACGGGAACTAGCAATCTGGAAATGTAGCAATTAAATGAAGTTTTGTTGTTTAAGTTCCATTATTTAGGGTTTTTTTTTTTTTTTTTTTCCCCCCTGAAAAAACCTAATTTACACAAAAACCTTAAATGTGAAGTCGACCCTTAAAGAAATATGAATAAAACCACAGACAATTTGCAACTACGACAACGAAAATTTCGCTCCCCAAATAAATATTAAAAACGACCGTCGCCATGGTGATCTAAAAAATCAGAACATCAGCTTTGGTCAAGAGAGATAATAAACAGTTCTTTACTACTCAAAAAAAAAAGTATGCTGTTTAAAAAAAAAACGTTTGTTTGGATTGAGAGTGCAGAAGAAAATTGCCTGGGCATTTGGTGGTTATTTCTTAAAAAACACAACAAATGCTGATGATCATTCCGCTGAAAATTACTTCTTTTTTATTGCATTTATTTATGACAGAATTTGGACATTTTAATGACATTTTGTAATGACTCTGGCTCTAATAATTTTGGATGCATGCCATGGTAGTGACAAGTTTTAAAAAATAATGGTGCCTCAACCACTCTAAAAAATTTCATTGATCTGTACTAATTCTTTAAAAAAAAGATAATAACACCACTAAGAGTTTAGTTAAAATTTATTATATTTAGCAAAAATAAAAAATCACACAACTCATTAAATGACATTAAAAATTTATCAAATTGTAAAATGGTCCACCCATTCTATTATTATTTATATCTTACTTCGCCAAGCGATTATGTTACCATAATCCAGTTAGAAATGAGGCATGGAAAGTTTTATTGAAATATAAAACATTCCATGGAAACTACATCAAACAATTTTAGGTATTTCTAATCTCGCCAAGCAACGGATAACCCCTACCAAAACACGTCATAATAATTATTACAGGCTGCATTAAAAATGCAAAACAATTTACGAACTAAATTAAACATCTAATTTCAATCTCGCCTAGTGATCAATAACTCAGCCAAAACATTTCCAAAATATTTAAATGCACAACTATCCGCTAACTAAATTAATCATTATTTTTTTGAATCTTTCAAGAAACCATATTTCCGTAACCCTTTCGAATTTTCAATGAAATTATTGAAATCTATTCATGATATGAATTGTTGACATGTTTACACATTTCAGATAAGTGGACTAGGAAAGCCTGAAGTAAAGCTTATTTGAGCATTTCACCGATTGCTGTTTATTCAACTACTTTCAATTGATTTTTTGTCATTAATTAATTGGTATAGTCTATGTTCTCAAATGAACGTTTACTAAAGCACCTTCTTTCACGCAACATAAAAATGGCAAACGTTATCGCTAAATATATTTGCATCTAATGCTGAGCTCCTATTGGTTGTTGGATAACGTAAAAATCTGTCAGAAACATAATAAATTCAATATTTTTCAGCTCTTGATTACACCGTGTTTACGCTTCGAGAAAATAGAAACACCCAAATGTAGGTTAGATTTTAAGTTTCTGCCTTCAGTTTCTGTCGATTTTCTGCCTATGTGGAGTCCGCCCCTGAGTAATGAAATTAATAGAAGCTATTACGTTATAGGCCATAAATTCGCTCTAAACGCGCATCACCGTGAACATTTTGTTAATTGTGTTAAATGTATTTCATTTTTTGTTTCAGTTTGTTGAACTTGTGGCTGCATTGTTATCCATTTGTTGCATGCTGTTCTTAGGCTTTGCAGATGATGTTTTAGATTTAAAATGGCGCCATAAGTTGCTGCTTCCTACAATGGCCTCCTTGCCTTTACTCATGGTTTACTATGTTACATACAATAGCACTACTGTCATAATTCCTAAACCCTTCAGATTGTTGATTGGAAAAGATGTTTGGTTAGGTTAGTTATGTGATTTTATTTATTTTTCAATGTATTATTTATTCATTACATTTATTTTTAGTTATTCATTGTTAGACTTAGCAAGAGTTCATTTAGAACAGGGCTGTCCAACTGCAAAGAGCCCATGGGCCAGATTTCCGGTCACTGATCACCTGGCGGGCCGCAGTTTGAAAAATTTGAGCAATAAGTTCTTACCTCTTATACAATAACAATTAACAACAATTCTTAATGTATAAGAGGTAATTAATTATAAAACAATGAAACAGGAGGATTATAAAACAATTTGCTTAAATTTTAATGGGAAAATTGAGGCAGATCCGCCTTTACAAGGGCAAGAATGCCAACCTCGATGTTTATCATTGCCAGCAGAAGAAGGTCTATCAATGAACTATCGGAGAGAGAGCTCCTGTGACAATTCTTGATAAAGTTCATCGTCGAAGAAGCACTTTCGCATAAATATGTGCTTCCAAACATGGAAGTGACGAGAACAAATTCTCAATTTCTTTTTCGAAATCAACAAAGGAAATCAGTGAGGGGGGGTCTTTATTTTTAACCAATTGCAGGCAGGTTTTGCTTATCTGAAATGTCTCTCTCTTCCCTTCCTGTCTCCCTCCGCCTACACGAGGCAATACTATTTCTAGGAATTCGTTTGAACACCAGCGTGCAGGGTAGGACTGTTTGACCTTGACCTGTAGATGTCCTGTACCTTTTTCTGTCAAAACAATGAAAAGAGTATAAAAAGGGGATCAAGAGGAAATTTCGGGGACCCCGGCTTGACCAAGAAGGGTAGTCTCGGATGCTTCTTGATACCAATAAATGTTGAAAAAAAGAAATATACTGAATAAGAAGTTGGCGGGCCGCCAGTTGGACAGCCCTGATTTAGAAAAATCTTGGATCCATTTACAGACGTTTAATGAAATTTCAAACTTTAAAATTGGACACTTCACAAAATTCTGTACTCTAAAAAGGGACCTTTCACAAATTTTCACTCTGAAATTAAACACTTCATGAACATTTTTAGCTCAAAACTGGAATTTAGTAGCAAATATTGGTAAAAAATTCTATTTTGTAAAAAAATTTCAACAGTCAAAATTTTATTTTTTATTGTAAACATTTCTAATGTTTTTTTCTTAATACAAAATTTCATAAAATTTAATTCACAAGATTTTCGAAAGTAATTTTATTTTTACAGGCTTTTGTAATTTTTATATTTCTTATACTTCCCCTTTCCTAACACAGAATAGTACTTAATATATTAAATAACATTTATTAATTAACACATCAACAAAAATTTATTTCACTGAATGTTTAATATTTTTACTGTTTCAGGTCCTTTATATTATGTGTATATGGGCATGCTAGCAGTGTTTTGTACGAATGCCATAAATATACATGCTGGAATTAATGGTTTGGAAGTTGGTCAATCAGGAGTGATAGGTGCTTCAATTGTTATTTTTAATACAATTGAACTTTTTGGTATGTATGTACTGTTATGTCCTTTTTAAAAGTCGTGTTGGAAAATAACTTAGTTTTTTCTCATTCTGGAAAATGTTTTCCTTTCAGGGGAATGTTGGAAAGCTCACCTTTTCTCGTTATATTTTATGCTTCCATTCCTCTCAACTACATTTGGTTTACTTTATTATAACTGGTGAGGACTGTATAAATACTTAAATTTTTTGTACAGTAAAAAGATTTAATGTTTTTCTTTGTGTGTATGTAAGTTTTTATTATTCAGTACAGTAAAATTTGTCTGAAACTAAACAAAAAGTTTGAATTACCAAAAATTTTGAGAAATATTTACTATTTTACATGGAAAATCTATTTAAATTTTGATGAAGTTTGTTATTTTTTTGAACTGCTGCTTAAATTTCTACTTGATATGGATTCACACAAATTGTGTAGTAACGTAAAAGTAAATAAATAGGCAGCAATAAAAAGAGTACAGTGAAACTTTTTTTTTTTTTTTTTAGATGCTTAAACAATTTGAAGTTGTCTCCTCGTTATCGAGAAAAAAATTCTTAAAAGTCCCAAAATTTTAAGAAAAGTCACCAAATTTAAAGCCATTGTAAGAAATGAACGGTAACACGGTACTTTACTGTCTGCAGTGGTAAGGCAACCATCTGCAAAGCGTGTGAAAAATGTCTTCCATTTGTCACCAAAACTGACTTTTGGCAACTTTTCTTAAAATTTCAGCAGATTTTATGAGCTCTTATTTCAGTAAAAGGGAAACAAGGGCAAAAATTTTATGCATCAAAAAACATGCTTTACAATGCTCTTTTGATTGCTACCTATTTAGATATTTATTATTATTATGGGATCCTGATGGGTTCTGATCTTGACACAAAAATGACTTTGTCACTCAACGAATGATTCCAATTAGTACTCGTAATGAAATTTTAATTGATATTAGCACTTATAAACAAAAGATATTTGCAATTACAAAATTACAGATCAACTTCTACATTTTAAACCAAGGCATTTCATAACGAAATTATTCGGGCGGCTTTCCCGCACATACATTCATTCTCATTCTCTTTGATGTTCTTCGCTCGCCACAGACTCATGGGATATTTTGATTCCTGTGTTGCGCTTGCTGTTCAAGCTCTCTCAAGGCAGTCGTTGTTATGGGGCCCCCGGTCTGTGTCCCTACATTATTGCATGGTGAGGCATTTAATTTATTTTATGATTAGAAAAAAAGTGTTTATCCAAATATAGTAAACATTTCCTATTTCTTTTAAAATTTAATCTTTGAATGAGAAAATGTGATCTTAATTATTGCCCACTTCAAGTTGAGGTTTTTTTTAAAGGCACTTCATATTATCTTTTGCTAATATTTTCAGTTACTTTAATCGCTAAATTAAATGCAGTCATTCAGAGTAAATTTGTGCTACAATTTCTCTACTTGTAACTACCCCACTCCTATTTGAGTAGGGTTGTTGCATCAATTGGCACAAAATAAAACATCCTTTAAGTATTTTATAGTTTTCTAAAGTTAAGAAATACTGATTATTAAAATCAATTAAAATGAATCACTATTCTGGTGCTAAGTTAGCCTGACGCTCAGGATAATTTTGATCCACAGAAGAAATCAGGGGTGCCCCCACCCCACCGGGGGCAAGGGCACACCTCCGTTAATATTGCAAAGACTCCCTTCCCCAAAGCAAGAGTGAAAAATACCCCTCAAACCAAACCCCTCCCTAAAAATTTCAATGGCACAGTCTGCGCCATGAACCCCCCCCCCTCTCCAGGTGGGCACCTTTGCGAGAAATGTATTGAACAATAAATCTATGCATTAAAAAAAAGCAACATCAAAGACGTAAAATTATGTCTGAGGTGGGCTTGCGTACAGGAGACTCTATTGCACCTACACACCTACAGCCTTTAAATTTTGTACAAAATTATTTCAAGCTCCTGAGGGTTTGCAATCTGTGGTCTACTATTTCTCAATTTCAAATTAGTATCTTAATATATAAAAATCTTCTGTGCGTACGTTTGTCAACATAAGGCTTTCAAACGGCTGGACCGATTTTGATCAAATTTTTTGTATGAAATTAAGTTGTGGCAAGCATGGTTTCGAAGCGTGATTGATCGAATCGGAAACATTTTTAATAATTAATTAATTAATTTAAACATTGGATGGCAAAATCTCCCAAATGATTAATATTTATTTTAACCTATTGTTGAGCGAGAACTGAAATAAATATTTAACCCGTTGCCAAAACACAATAAGAAAGGCAGCTCTGCTTTTTATAATGAAATTTCCTGCTGTGATATGTCAACTGAGAATAGATAAAACGTAGAGAGTGAGAGTGAAGCCTTCATTTCTTGAAAGCAACGATTTTAGGTCCAGTGATATATTTTAAAGTAAAGTGCTGTAAGGTTCATGCAAAACGTGTATTCTGTCGTCTCGACTGAAATCCATCTGAGTTTTGGCACCAATGTCAAGAATACTTTAAAGATTATCTAACTAATCAGTACATTATTAAAGGAAAATATGATGGAATTTAAAGACAAAACAAATTTATTTTCGTCCAAATAAATTACAACAGGGTAGTTTTGTACACAAAAGATCAGTGCAGTGGAAAATCTTTATCTTTGGTGGAAAGAACAAATTAGGCAATATATAGAGCTTAAAAAGTTTTGGTTCAAAAGATCAGACCACTAATCGGTCGGAGTTGGCTTCTCTCACTAATCGGCTGGATTACAGTAACGTGGTGACTTGGCGACTTTGGCTATTAACAATAGAGTTGTGCAATCATTTTGTTTACATTTTCAAGATACTGCTAATGTAATTTATTGTATTTTTTGTTTATTTGGCAAAATATTTCAAATTGCAAAGAATTATTTTTCGTTTTTAAAGAGTTTTTAGTCATTTTAGTTGAAGAATGTGTTTTGTTTTACATCGGGAGGGGGGGAGGGATGAGTGATTTTCGCTTATTCAATGAACTGTTTTTACCTTTATCATTTTTCTAAACGATATCCTTTCGATTGTTTTATTCTTTTTCATATGGGGGATGTTGCAGCGGGATTTCCCATTTGTTCTAGACGGGTAGTTAGATTTTTACGCTTAATATCTGAGGACGTTTTTTATCTTTTGAGTATGGCTGAAAGAACAAACCATCAAGTACTAGAGAAAAAATAGTTAATAAAACAACTGCTCAGTGGGCATTAGATAAATCAAGTTGTAATAAATATACGAATTCTGACACCATAGCAGCTTAAAACATTTTTTTTGCTTCTTTTTTTCAACAGAACAGTTCAAACACTTGATAGTGTATTGAATTTTTTTAACTTTTCAATTTACAAAGTTTAAACAGAACAACGTCTGTCGAGTCCTCTAGTATATATATATATATATATATATATATATATATATATATATATATATATATATATATATATATATATATATAAAATATAAGCTGAAATGTCCTAAAATCCCAACAACAGCAAATTTATATTATATATATATATATATATATATATATATATATATATATATATATATATATATATATATATATATATAATATATATATATATATATATATATATATATATATATGCAATGAATTTTTTAAGCAAAAATTTCACATAAATTGCCCATTGAAATGATGAAAATTTTCCCACTCTTGAACATTCTATGTCATTTGAAAGTTTTTTTTTTTTCAAGATGAACTTTGTTCCAAATATCTCAATCAATTAGAACAGGAGAATTAGGGTTTTTAACTTAGCAAAAATCCTACACTGAACTCTGGTCAAGCACAGAGCTAAAGAGCAAAATATTACTGGAGACCATGAATTTGAAAAACTTTTCAAATATTGAAAGTGACTGTTTTGTTATGTTCAGGATGCATACCACATCTCAATCTTTTTAATAACAAATGTTGAACATGTTGAACTACAAACATCTGTTGAAGGAAATTAGAAAAATACTTTTGATTATAAAATGTGATTAATTTTCTCATTTTGTTTATTAAGTTTTATTTTGCTAAATGTGTAACTGTTGTCATAAAATGTATCTGAAATGTTTAATATGATAGATTTAAAATATGTTTTGTCTGTAAAATAATATTGATCCCTATTGAATTATTTTAGGTACCCTGCATCAGTTTTTGTCGGTGATACATTCTGTTATTTTGCTGGGATGACCTTTGCTGTTGTTGGGATTTTAGGACATTTCAGCAAGACAATGCTTTTGTTTTTCATTCCACAGATTATAAATTTTCTATTTTCCTGCCCTCAGTTGTTTCACTTTATTCCATGTCCTCGCCACAGACTGCCAAAGTAAATAGACATCTTAGTTTTTATTTATTAGTAGTACTATTTATAAAATAGATTTATGTATTTTGTGTTGAGAGCAATGGATATAAAAATACACACACAGTTTTTTCTCATTTATTAAAAGAATCCCAAAGGACATTAAAAAGCTTGATAGGTATTGGGCTTAATAGGTAGACTATCAAAATCACTGTTTAGAATAAAAGTAATTGTTAGTACTACATAAAACATATCTTTACAGAGAATAAATTTTATAAAGGCACTCAGTTACAAAGAGAAAGTTATTTTTGACTGCCTTGCTTTTGTTTTGTTTATTGCAAGTAAAAAAAGTCGCTAAGTTTGTGAAACACAAATTAAACTTTCAATTTTTGCCCAGATTAGAAGTTGTCCATATTGTTGCCTGCTGGAACTAAATAAAATTTTTGTTTCTCAGAAAGTTGCCCAGTTGCAACTTTTTGAGAATGAAGCTCCTCTTATAACCCACAAGGGGTGGGGGGGGGGGAGGATTTTTTGTTTTTTTTTTTTTTTTATTTTATTTATTTTTTTGCTAGAGTTACGTGCATGAAGTGCAAATGAAACTTTCTAAAACCTTGACCTGAAAAAGTACACATTTGAGATAGAAAGACAAAATTTTCATTTGAAATGAGTAAATTATTTTTGAATCCAAAGCAGGCCAGCTGGCCCCTTATAGATAAAGGAATATTTGAATTATCGTGACTTGATATATATGGTGTATGTAAAGTTTTCCATATAAATAAAAAAGTATATTTTGTGCCTTTACACAATTAGTACAAAAGATTTTTGTAGTCAATAAACATAATATTTTTTTTTATCTGTTAGTATAATGTATTTTCACATTTTTCTTGTTATTACAATATCTTACCGATGCAATTTTCCTTTCAGGTACAATAAGGATACTGATTTGATGGAAAACAGTACTGTGATTTTTAAACCAAAAACTTTAAACATCATTGGTCGATTTTGTTTGAACATTGCAAGGTTATTTAGACTGATAACATATACTGAAAAACTTAAGGATGGAGAAGTTTTTGCTGAAAGCAGTAATTTTACTTTGATTAATTTCATGTTGAAAGTTGCTGGTCCAACTCATGAAAGAAAACTTACTTGTTATCTTTTGTCAATCCAGGTATGTTTCATCTCACTTCTTTTCATTTTGAACAGGCAGTAAATCCTCTTATCTGATCTCTGTTTAACTAGGTGTAGTCTAAACTAGCACTTTTCCTAACTGAAAAAGAAAAATCTTTTTCTTCTATAATAAAAAAAATCTAATTTTCATCTAAAAAAAATTGCTAATTTGTTTACAAGTAGTTCTTTGTAATGACATACATGTAACAAAATGCAAAAAAAAAAAAAAAAAAACTCCCAATTCAAATAATTAATTTATTGCGTTACTTATTTTTACTATTTCCCTCTTTCATTTCAACAATACTTCCACCAAGCCAGCTAACCATTGGTCCTAGTTATGTCAGTTACGATAGAATTTACTGTGTTAAATCAACTTTGTTATTGTAGTTTTATGAAGATCTTAAGTGCAGATTTGAATTATTTGGGAAATACTTGCCCCAGCGTTTAGGGGGTCAATTGTCTCCCCTCCCCCGGCTCTGAAAACTTATTGTTCTTACATTTGCGTGGGTGTTATTTTTGTTGTTTTCCAGTAGAATTTGTACTGAAAGCACCCCCCCCCCCCCCCTTCTCCTCCAAACCCTTTTTTGGAAAAACTTTCAAATGACAGACTTGACTTTCTCATTTATTTATAAAGTATATCAAGTTTTCTTTTTTCATTAATATAATGTCACGTTATTTTTTGAATTTAATCGGAATGAATCGTTTTTAAAATCTTCACACCAACCTGAGGCAAGTAAAAGATTTCTTAGCAAAAAAAAAAAAAAAACTTTTAGACTAATGAAAGATTTTGTTGATAATGAAAAGATGGAAGAATTAAGGTGAGCATACTGCATTGACTCTTATACAAAAGTTACCTCTTAATATTATCTCTACATATTAAAATTGTAACGCCAAAAAAATGTCTCTGTGGCAGTCCCAGGTTTAGGAGACCTATAGCACCTAGAGCCTTGAAATTTGGTACAAAAGTACTTGCAAATCTGAGGTTTTTTTTTTTTTTTTTTTTTCAATTTCAAATGATTTTTTATGTAATTAATTTTTTAAGGTAAAATTTCACCTAAATTGCCTATCAGGCAGAGGGATGAATGATTTCCCACACCCCATAATATTCAATGTGTTCAAAATAGCATTTTTTCCTGCAGAAGATGATGTTTGTTCCAACCATCACAATTATTAGAACATGAAATATAAGGGTTTTTAATTTAGTGAAAATCCTCGGCTTAACTCAAGTACGGAGCTAAAGAGGGAATGTTGGAAATCCTGGATTTAAAAACTACTTTTCAGCTATACAAAACCACCGTTCTGCTTTTATTCCAAAGCACCTATCACCTATAGCTGTGATTTTATACAAGAGGGAACTCTGGGGAAGGAATGCTCTTAGAAGCATTTTTTAACACGCTTTTATTAGCTTCACTTGTATGTTTGTGAGTAACTCTCCTTTGGACTAAGAGCTAGTGGCTTATTACTGTTAGTATATTCCACCACTTAATGAGCGTTCTAAGGTGCGGGACTTCGCTGACGTCCACCTCTGGGAATTGTTGAGAGTGCATTCTAATCCTGTCTACACCAAAATTAAATTTGTAATCTTGCAACTCAATTTTTGCCCACTTTTTGTGTTCGGATTCTTTTAAAATTTGAAATGCAACCTCAGACCCGATGACAATGCAATATTCTATAATGAAATTAATTTATTGATGATAAGTTATTAGTTTATTCTAATTAACACGCTTTTATTAGCTTAACTTGTATGCTTGTGGGTCCAACTTTCCTTTGGACAAATAGCCAGTGGCTTATTAGAATTACTTACAACGTACAAATCAGAGCTGCAGAGTGTAACAATGTTTGCACATGAATTTACCAGAACAGTACAAAAACTAGAATCGTAAATCCACAATCTTGAAGTTTTCCATCCCTCTAAGAGTCTTCCCCCCCCCCCCCCAATTAGAATCATCCAAAAAAAAGACCGCTTTAAAATACCCTCTACCCTAAAAATGTCTATAGCATAGTCTGCGTAATCCCCCCCCCCCCTCGTGAATCATTAATGATAATTCGTACAAAACATAATAGTTTAAAAAACTAAAAAAACATGCTTTTGTAGCAAAATTAACTAAAAAGTAAAATAATAGTTTAAAAAACTGAAAAAACACGCTTTAGTAGCAAAATGAACTAAAAAGTTAAAAATCATCTTTGGATGACAAGTATATAAAGTAATTGACCAAACACTTAATTTTACTGTAATAAAAAAAAAGCGTAGGGGGGGGGGGGGTTGCCTATTTACAATTTTGCATGGATAACAAGTGGAAGAAATTTAAGTCAACTGATAAGAAGTTCTCCCCCCCCCCACGCTTTTTTTCTATTACAGTAAAATTAAGTGTTTGGTCAATTACTTTACACTGGTGTGCAAAAATTAAGGATGAGACATTTTTTTCAATATAACTTTGTACAAAAGCTTTCCAAATCAACACATTTACTGCCGTAAGATCCCCAATACGTAAGGACATGTGTAATGTAAGCAACACTTACTAAAAGAGAAATCAGAGGGATAAAAAGAAGCTTTATTGAAAAAGTAGCATGGAGCGCAATGCGACTGAAGGTCGAAACATCCCTGTGATGGGTGTCCAGCAAGAAACATCCGGTCTTTAGTAGGGGGTATGATCTCCCCCGACTGCTAGGCAGGTTTCACAGCGTCTGCCCATGCTGAGAATGAGGGTGTCAATGAGTTGTTGAGGCATTGCTGCCCGTTCGTCTTGCAGCGCCAATCGAAGCTCCCGAATCGTTACTGGTGGTAAGGTACGAGCTGCCAAGCGTCTGCCTAGAAAATCCCATACATGCTCGATAGGATTGAGATCCGGAGATCGTGCCGGCCAATCCATACGTTCAATATCCTCACTCTCTAAGAGCTGTTCGGCAGCTACTGTGCGATGACATGGTGCATTGTCGTCCATGAAAAGGAACTGCGGACCCATAGCCCCTCTAAAAAGACGCACATATGGAAGAAGAATCTCGTTACAATAACGGGTCCCGTTGACTGAACCTGCGTCGAAGATGTGAAGGTCTGTACGACTACCAAGCATGATGCCTTCTCAAACGAGAATACTGCGACCTCCATACCTGTCCCTTTCAATGATGTTCAAGAGATGATTGCGGCTTTCCCGCTCTCTCCAGATGAGTATGCGATGAGAATCACTACTCAGACTGAATCTGCTCTCATCTGTAAAGAGTACTCATCCCCATTCGTTGTCTCTCCAATTCCGGTGTTCCCGGCACCACAGAGAACGCCTTCTCTGATGGGCAGGCGTTAGAGGTACACACCGTATAGGGCGTCGTGCAAACAGACCACCACCGTGCAGTCTTCTGGCCACGGTAAAACGCGATATCGGTCGTCCAGTCGCCTGTGTCGTGTGCCTAGCGATTTCTCCCGCTGTCTGCCGCCTGTTTCTTCTGGCCTGTAAGACAATATACCGGTCATCTGCGGGTGTGGTTCCTCGTGGACGACCACTACTGAACCCCCGGATAGCTGTTCCTGTAGTTTGAAATTGTCTCCAAAGTCGTGAAACGATGCTGTGAGCAATTCCGAACTCTGCTGCCACACTTGTCACACTGCAGCCTTCCTCCAACTTCCCAATGATTCGACCTTGGGTAAAAGCATCCAGATGTCGTCTAACAGATTGATTGTTCGCCATTTCTCTCTGAGGCAGCAACTCGGTGTGATTTTAACTGCTATACGGCGTGCAATCTCTTGGCCAGAAATACTGATCTTGCACCGACAACATGCTTTATACTACTCAGACACTCCCCCATTACGTCTGTCTGCATATCTGCGCATGTGCTACTGTACGTCACCTTACCTAATCTCCTGATTGGTCTTTCTGTCCGCTCTGCCTCTTCGTTCAGCTGATATGCTCATTTTTCGACTTCGTCCTTAATTTTTTGCACACCAGTGTATATACTTGTCATCCAAAGATTATTTCTTACTTTTTAGTTCATTTTACTACTAAAGCGTGTTTTTTGAGTTTTTTAAACTATTATTTTATTTTAAAGTAATTTTATGTGTAATTTCATCTTTTTTTTTTCTTCAGATGGGAGCAGGATTTTAATATTGTTCTAATTTATTCATATTGAGACGACCAGACCTTTTAGACATTATAACAATTATAAAATATTGTTATATCTATGGAATAGCAAATGGGGCTTCATTAATTGGTTGTTATACAAAAGGGTCGCAGTAACGGGAGGTTGTTCTAAAGAGCATTGACTATTTTCAAAATTTACCCATGTTTATTTTTGAAACCTTGCATATTTTGATGACACTCATTAGCTGCATATTCATTCTTGAGGAATTTTAATTATTTTAAAAATTTATATTGTTATTTTTAAAAAAAATCCTAATTTTAAAAATTTTGTGTTTTATATCTTTTTAGGTGCTTTGTACATGTTTTGCTTTTTGTGTAAGATATGGCCTTTCTCGAGTCTTCTATGATTGAAAACCTAGTGAAAATGCCAATTCAGTCATCATTTAAACTGGAAATTTTTTGATAGTCAAATGAAAATGCATTTTAAATGCATTGTTTATCAATGTGTTACAAGTGGTGCTCATTACTTTGATTTCCGTACATGTTATTGTTTAACTCAATTAGAAAAAGAGTATCTCGTGCTGTACTGTCTTTTTTGTAACTGAACTTGAAAAAAATATATTTGATACTCATGTTGTCTGTGATAAATAATCAACAATAGTGTACAAGTTGAAATAATACAAATTATTGTGTTTATTACATTGACCCTCCTCTAATAGCTGTCATGTTTCAAGTAAATAGTTTTCTGCCTGTTGAATTTATTTTCATGTTCAAGTTCCACAATTAAAAATATGAATTTAATCCAATATCAAAACAGAAAAATATAACCAAGTAGAAAACTTTTGAAATCAAAGCTTGGATAGAATCTTTAGTAACTCTTTGTCCCCTAAAATCAGTTCATTTAACCCTTCTTTTACTTAGCTTTTTTTTTAACCGTACAAAACTTTATTATCTTTAAAACTGCCCATTTAATATTATTTGGCATTACAATTTTTTGGCTTTTGCAAAAGTCCCCTCCCCCCTCTCCAAACTCTGATGAATCGCATATCATTATTTATATTAGGGAAAGCATTTTTTTCAGAATTTCATAAGCCTGATTTATAATTGGCTCATGAACTCTTTCTCCCTTATATGTGCTGAAGCACCTATTGATTGGCATAATTTGGGCCAGTCTAACTATCTAAACTCCACAATTTAGAGCCCAATTTAAAAAGACATTGTCGAGTAAATCTCATAGGGTTTCCGATATCTGTCTATGATATTGCGTTGCCTATTCTACTTCTTTGGTTTGAAAACTTGAGACCTATTAAGAATAGAAATAACATTATTTAACTTCTTTTTGATAAGATACTATGTAACATGGGGAAAATAAATAAATTATAAATAGATTTTATGAAGAAATTAAATTTTGAATTTACATTTGTCTGCAGTTGCTCAGCATTCAACATTAGTAGTGGTAAAAAATACATATATTGTCCATTACATCTTTATTTCTTGTGCAAATTAGTTATGTGTATACTGTGGGATGTACTATACTCGCTATGTATATTTTTTTACATGATTCCCATGTATGTTTAAAAACTGTAAATAAATATTTAAGATTTAAAATCCAAATATTTTTGTGGCTTTTATCTCTGTATGTTAACAAAAAGTAATATCAAACAAATTGAAATTCTGTATGTGGCGGATCTGCGTCCAGGAGACCCCATAGCACCTCCACACCTACAACCTTGAAGTTTTATTCAAAATTACTTTGAGCCCGCAGGGGTTTACACCTGGGGTTTTTTTTAAGAGAATTTTGAATTTTTTTTTTTTTTTTTTGTGTGTAAGTAATTTTCCAAGCTAAAATTTTACTGAAATTGTCTTTTTAAGTGATGAAATATTTCCACGTGTCTTTACATTCTGTGTTGTTCGAAAGAAATTTTTTTTTCTGCATCAAATATCAAATACAGCTTGCTCTATTTTTTTAAATTAAATAGAACAGCAGGTATAAGGGTTTCTATTTTAGCGAAAAGTCCCAGGGACAACTCAATACAAGCCTGGTGCTAAAGAGCAAATTATATTACTAGAGACCACGAAATTGAAAGCGACTTTTCAAACTTACAAAACTGCCATTTTGCAATGTTATAGTGCCTAGAAAGAATAGTGTGCCGATCGGCGCTTTTTCCCCTTCGATTCTTGAAGACAAAATGTATGAAAACCGCTAGAGGGCAGTGCGGTCGAGGTGTACGTTCAATTTCGCGGTGTTTACATTAGTAGACGCGGGATTTTGTTACAATTTAGTTCCGCGTTTCTCTTTTTTACCTTTATTTCGTGAATATTTGATGAAACAGCGTTTAAGGCTTTTAATGGAGGCATCAAAGTTTAATATTAGAAGAAGTAAAGCTTCATCTTGTTTCGTACCAGGGTGCAAAAGTGGATACAAAACATGCAAAGAAAAAGTTTCGCTTTTTAAAGCTCCAGCAGATGAAGAAAAACTAAAGAAGTGGAACTCGTTAATTCCCAGGTTAGATAAAGTTTTTGATAAATATTGCTCAATTTGTGCTCTGCATTTCGAAAAACATTTTATTGAAACGCATTATAAGCATATTATAAATGGTGAGGAAGTTTTGATTCCTCGAGGAAGACCTTTTTTGAAAGATGAGGCAATTCCGACAATTTTCCCAAATCTGCCAACATACTTTACTAAAAAAATACCAAAGCAAAGGTCCGTCAGGAATTATGCAGTTAAGAAAAATGTTCCCTGTTTGAAAAAAATAAAACTTGATCTTTCCGCAGATGAAATTGAAATAACCACGTATAAATCTATTATAGATGAAATTGTTCATATTAATTTGCCTAACGAATATTGGGTTTGTATGAAACTTAAAAAATCTCCAAATATTGTAGTTTTTGTATATAATGAAAATTATGTGGAAAATAATATTGACGATAAAAAGATCATTATTGAAGTAGAAGAAAATTTACAAATCAATGCTACTATTTTAGTCAAAGGTGTAAAAGTAGATTATCCTGTTCTTAAATCAGTGTCGGATGTCAGAAAACTTTTTATTGACGTTGACGCTAGAATTGTGTGCAATGGGATGGGTACATCAGAGGAATTCAAATTTGTGTTGCCTGTAATGAAACGAACTGAATATTTTGCTGATGGTTCATCTTTAAGACACTGTAAATGTCAAGGTTTTGTATTGAGTGAAAAATTAAGTTGTAATTTTTTTAAAAAGAAACGTAAATATTTGTTGACACAGAGAGCTCTGAAAAACAAAAGAAATATAGCAAATTTACAAAGAAGTATGGTTGCGAAAAAAATTAAAAACATGCATCAAGTAACTTACCGTCTGAAGAAAAAATCAATGGATTTATCAAACAAATTAAAAGTTAAGGAAATTAAGAATAAGGCGAAACTTTCGAAACCTTTACAGTTAACAGCAAAGCAAAAATTAGCAATTGATGCTTGCGTTGCTGCATCCAATCGTAAAAGTTGCAATGGAATGAGATATTCCAACGAGTGGCTTCTAGAGTGCATCATAATGAGAATGAAAAGTCCTAGGCTATATGAACACATAAGATTAAATAAAATATTAGTTTTGCCTGGAAAATCTTGCATTAAAAAGCATATTAGTTCATATAAATCAGGATATGGATTCAATAAAAACACATTTTCTGCTCTGGAACAAAAGCTAAGCGATTTTGATGAATTTCGAAGACATGGTAGCATCCAATTCGACGAAATCAAACTGTCAGAAAGTTTGAATTTAACAAATGATGGAAAAATTCAAGGTTTTGTTGATTATGGATGCTTTACTCCAACTTCTAAGCTAAATCAAATATGTGATCATGGTCTACTGTTACTCTTTCAGCCATTTGTTGGGGATTGGTGCCAAATTCTTGGTGTGTTTGCTACTAAAGGTAACATGGAAGGTAGCATTCTGAGTAAAATTTTATTAGAAGCTGTCATGTTGAGTGAAAAGTCTGGCCTTTATGTTGATGCTTTGATTGGTGATGGTGCTTCCTGGAACAGGTCGATGTGGGCGAAAGAATTCGGATTGGGAATTTGTGACGATGGAGTGGTAAAATTTAGAGTGACCCATCCTATGGATGAAACTCGCTACCTGCATTTTATATCAGATTTCCCCCACCTAATAAAATGCTTGAGAAATACATTTCTGAAACATGGCTTTAACACACCTGATGGAGAAGTAAGACCAGAACACATTAAGACAGCATGGAAAGAAGATTCGCAATTAGTCAGATTGAGAGCTATACCAAAACTAACTAGTGCTCATATCGCTCCAAATAATTTTGAAAAAATGAAGGTCAGCCTAGCCTTTCAACTTTTTAGTAAAGAAACATTAAAGGGTCTATATATTTATAAAAATACCATTGATTGACAATATGGAAGTGTGGAACCTACAGTGAGCTTTCTTGAAAAAATTGTCAAACTGATTGAAATAATGACGAGCAGATATACGGCCAAAGGATTGCAATATTTAAGCCCAGAGGCTGCTTTTATTTCTGATTTTTTGAAGTTTTTAAATGAATGGGAGAGTCATGCCCAACATAATGGATATATCAGTAAAAGCACATCCATCGGATTAAAGGTAACGCTGCACAGTACATTGTCTCTACTTGAGTATTTAACAAAAAAAGTTCAATTTTCATACCTTTTAACGTCTAGTTTAAGTCAAGACAAAATTGAAAATCTCTTTGGAATTGTAAGACAGTGTAAAGGGTGTAATGACCATCCAAATTCTGCTGAATTTTTGACCATAATTCAAATGCTCAGTTTTTATAATCTCGCACGACCTCCAAAAGGAAGTAATGTCCAACCTAGTTTATTAAATTCCCTATTGAGTATTCCTTCCAGTTCTCAAGTATCTACTATTAGCAGTAACATTGATAAATTTATAGAAGCGGGAAATTAAATAGATGCTGACAAGTATATTACGAAAAATTTAAAACTAAACCATGATCACGAATCTATTATTGTTGAGAAGAGTGATGAGAGATTAATTTTTTATGTTGCTGGATACGTTGCACGCACTTTTATTAAAAAAACGGAATGCAGAGAATGCAAGGATTCCTTAGAAGATGATTGCAATGCGGTTTGTACAGCAGCAGCAACATTTACAGAACATTTTAATGAAGGCGGTTTAATATATCCTTCAAATTCATTGCATAAACTTATCAAAGTTTTAGAAGAAAAATTTACTCATTGTTTCAGCATCAATGAATTACATTGTGATAGCATTTTGGATATGATTAGTTTCATCAATCCAGCAAAAATCCCAAAAGTTGGTTGTTTACAACATCAAAATGAATTAACGCAAAAAATTGTTGTAAAGTTTATTATCACGAGGCTACATTTTTTCATTAAACAGATAAATAAAAATCGTCAGTCGAAAAGAAAAAAAATCGCTTTTTTAAAGATGAGAAGAAATAACTGAAGGGTAATACATTAGTTGTCTATCAATTTGTAGACAAAAAGACAAGGATGTTTTCAAAACAAAATTTTACACAATTGACTCTGAAAGTTTGATTTTTATATTTTAAGGCAAATGTATTATCAATCGAGATGGCTTAGGGCTCCGTTTGTTGTTGTTTTTAATGCCACTTGGGAGACTCAAGCCCCATTCATGTAGCCAGCATGAGTTTAAATCAGAAAGGAGAGACTCCTGAGTCAATAAGACCCCTAAATGAGAAAGAGCTCGAATGCACGGTATATGGTAGCACCACCTCTACTGTTTATAGGTCTGGAGAATAGGTTGGAAATCTCCAGCAACGCTACGCCTGGTAACTGTAAGCGACCGACCATAAGACTTTCGGACAAACGGAATCAATGAGCACGTAAGTTATATTTAAAATAAAAGTTTTTTTTCTTGAATTTCAGCTTTTTAAAATCCTGTACAAAATTAATAATTATTATTGTTATCGTCCCTCGTTATCGAGATAAAAGGTATTTAAGTCTCCCGAAATTTTAAGAAAAGTGGCAAATTTAAACACTTGGCGAGAGATTGAAGGTACCAATTTCTCACAGACGATTTCCTCCTCTGCATGTGGCAGGACATCCATATCTACAGAGCGTGAGAAAGATTTCTGTCCCCATCGAAACTCGCTAAATTTGGAACAACGAGACTCGCTTTTCTTAAAATTCCCATAGGCTTTAAAATCTCATATATCGACAACGGGAAAATATTTTTTGCGTCCAAAAACATGTATCACAATGTTTTTTTGATCGTTACTTTACATTTTTTAATTGTAGCACTGTCATGTTGTTTCCTGATTAAGGGTAGGGAGATTCAGAAGCTGTGCTTCCTTTTAAAAGAACATTTTAAAGATATCATAAACAATGTTAGACAAAGGAGAGGGACGAGGAGGTTCCCCATTTTTTTTTTAGTTTTTAAGGATACATTTCTTTCGCTGTTTTACATATGAGATAAAAGATAAAGATACATAAATACTTTTTTTGACAGTGATAGCGTCAGATTCAAAAACTACTTCTATTTCGAGAATTATCGACAACAAAACCGTTTGCTGACAGGTTCTAAAGAACGTTGTAAAAATAAACAAACTAGCAGTTTGACGAGTATTACCGAAAATTCGACAAATAATCAAGCCAGCTGTTTGCCAATTGCAGTTATTTGCAAATTAGTATGTAGTTAAATATGTGATCGGAGCAAGTGGCCCTATTATTTTTTTAATGTAAGGAAAGTCCTTGAAAATTAAAAAAAACAAAAAAAAAACAGGTCGGAGTCGGTAGGTTTTCAAGCGACTCCGACTCTTCGACTCAGACTGAGAAGCCCTGATAATTTTAATTGGCTTCAAGAATTTAGAAGCAGTTTTATTTTGTAACTAGCGGTACCCGCACGACTTTGCCCGAAGGAGAAAATTAAAAGGTCATTTGATTAGCCTTTATATTTACAAATAATGGATGATGAATTTCTCGCCAATTGGCTATGCTCATTCGCTCTTCCCCATGTTACGATTCCACGTCAGGATAATTTCGTAATTTACTCGTCCATTTTATGATAATTCTGCTTCGGAAACTGTTTTTAAAATTTAAAAATAAAAAAAGTACAAAATCGAATTTTCGATAAATCGCTTCGAGGTGCACACCCCCATGCTACAAACTAACTTTGTACTAAATTTCATGAAAATCGGCCGAACGGTATAGGCGCTGTGCGCATCACAGGGATCCAGACAGAATTCCGGACAGAAATCCAGACAAAAATCCAGACAGAAATCCAGACAGAGAGACTCATTTTTATTATTAGTAGAGAAATAAGAGACGCGCTGTTATTGAATACTTAAGGGCCATTCATTAATTACGTAAGGATGATTTTGGCAATTTTTGACCCCCCTCCCCCATGTAAGGGTACGTAAGAATTTTCACCCCCCCCCCCCATTTTTATGTAAGATTCCATTTTGTTTTTCAAAATGATAAAATAACAAATCTTGAATCGTTACATCACTGGAATCGTTATTAAATTCACATTATTAAATTAAACCTTTTGCGTAAAGAAATAATTACTGAAAAGAATCTGAACTGAATGTTTTTTTCGACTTTTTTTTGATGTAATATTAATTACAAATAAAACATGCCGTACGCAATGCGACTCCTTTATTATATTTTACACTATAAATTCTTTGTAAAACAAATAAAAAAACATCTTACCCTAACACGTTTCTTACCTTCCAGACGCAAATGGAACATAATCTCTGCCAAATCACTTGACCGCGCAATTTCTAATGTGAAATATCGACTTGGAAAATTTTATGTAAGAATGAGTTTGACCCTCCCCCCCAAGTAAGGGTACGTAGAGGCTTTTCCAACTCCCCTCCCCCTCGGGACCCTTACGTATTTACTGAATGGGCCCTTATAGTCTACTATTTTCATTGAAGTAAGGTAGTTTTATAATAAGGTAATTTTATATGCTTCAAAAAATAAACGAACACCCATGTAACAATTAGTACTTATTACAGAATTTGTCTTTTGCGCAAAAAAAAGTTTAATCCGAAAAACGGGGCTTTTAAACTGCGAAATGAGCATGCAATCGCTGATTTAAAACGAGTCTGATTGAGGAGCATAACGTACTACTCGAGTGTAGCGCCACCTGGATTTTCCTCAGATCTGACCTCACTTTTTCCCCGCCGATCGGCACACTACTCTTTCTAGGCACTATAGCAATGTTCAGGAGCCCCTTAACACCTACAGCTGTGCAAGTTGGTACAATTTAATTTAGTACCCAGGAAAGGGGTGCTCTTCAAAGCACTTTTTTAAATAACTCGTTTATGAATATTTCTATGCAGGGTCGGACTGGCTATGCGGGCATTTGGGCAAACGCCCGGTGCGCCGCTCCAAAAGCGCTGGTCGACCTTCGCCCCCTTTTTTTATGGAAAATGTTATTGTATTAATTTTGTTGAGAAATGAAGGTTTTTTCTTTTTTTGCTTGCAATAGAAAATATCGAAAGGAAAAAAAGCTATTTTTAGACTTCCCGTAATTCATTCCTTTTAACACAATATGGAGAATTGTTGGCACTTATCCTAATGACCTTTACAGGAAAAGACGGGATGGAGCAGAAGGACTAAAGAAGAGATGGCCCTGGGGCAGAAGATCTCACTTCCCTTCACACCACACCACTCACCTTACAAGATTTAGATCTTTACAAGCAAATGAGCTATATCTGTTTTTTGTTCATCAGCAGCTGATAATGATGTAGTGCAATGTATGGTACTCAACTGTCGACTCACATGGAACATCTTGACGATTTTGTTTCCAAAAGTGCTTCAAGGCTCCTCCCTGTCTATGTCATAATATTTCCAAGAGAGTTTTATTGAACTTATTGCTTAGGGCCCTTTCGCAGGATGCCGTGTTTTGAGATTTCCAGTGTTCATATAAAATAACGTTTCATTTTAGCTCTTTGACATAGATGACGAGGACCATGTGCGTGAATTTGCTTTTGTAAAATTTTCCCAAATGTGTTTTTAAGAAGTGTATTTAAATTTATTATACAACAGTTGCTTGGAAGTACTTTGAAATGTAAGTAAAAAGAATGTTACATACATATAAATATATTAATTGATTTATTGTAATTATTTATTGTAGTTATTTATTTTGTACTATCTTGTTAACAGAGTGCTTTGTTGTTAGCAATGGATTTTTCTTGTTGTTGTGGTAAAAACGGTTCGTTCACTTCACTAACGCCTCGCAAAAAAATATTTATTGCTGTTTATAATTATTACACAGTAGGGTGCAGTGGAGTACTCAGGGGTGGTTTGACAGAGCTGCAACCCCTAAAATTAATTTCAGGGTACACCACTGAAACATGCAGCATGCTATTTATTTAACTTCTTTTCTTTAGCTGGTATTCATTTCCAATGTTGCTGTATATTGGATGTCTCCAAATTATAAGAACATTCTTTACTCATATCATACCTCTAGACAAGAAAAAAAAGGGGAGCGAAATTGCAAAGCTGCATCAAGTAAGGAGTCTTGTGGTTAAACTAAATAATAAAATATGCTAACTAGTTAATGCTATCTGTTTTTTAAACTTTTTACATTTTAATATGGCTCCGCCAACAGAAAAGAAATTTTTTAAAAATGTTCCTGGGCTGAATAATGTTTATGTGCAGGAGAGAGGAGGCTTTAAAAAAAATCAGTTGAAGTATGAGTTATTCAACAAAGTTGTTAAACTAGTTGCAGCACCGGACCTAGAAATTTTCCAAAGTGGGGCAAAACTTCAAACTGCCCCCCCCCCCACACACACATCTATCCATCTTGCTTTAAATTTTTCTATCAAGTTGAATTTTCTCATCTTTAATAAATTGTAAAGTGCAATATAGATTGATTAAAAATTCGTTTTGTACTAAAAATGTCATTATAAACTATAAACTTTTTTTTTTGCTAAAACAGGAATATATTGTTACAGAACTTGCAGTTAAAAATTCTCTCTCTCTCTCTCCCCCACTTTTTCCGAAAATGAGTTCTCGAGCTGAGATCAGTGGTTTGGATACAAATGCTTTTCTTTAAATCTTTCAGTTTTCGCTCCTATTGCTTTTCCGCTTTAAGGGAACATTCCACCCTGTAAATCACAGCGTGTATATTCAGTCAAAAAGGGAGTGTCGGGGGCTACCTCCCGGCAGTTTTTCGAAATTTAAGTTTGAAAAAGCGTAGTTTTATATATTTTACTTTTATGAGAGAGGTGGTTCTAGCAGGCCCGTGTCCAGATTTTCATAAAGGGAGGGGTTTTAATCTTACCAGTAGGGGGGGGGGAGAATTCAACCCCCTTAAAGCTTTTAGTTTTACGACAAATTGCCGATCCCAGTATGGCGTTTGTTCACATGTAAGGACTGCTGTATTCTTGAAGGATACCTCTAGCTGTACAAGTTACCAAACTATTCCTTCGTTTCACAGATTCGCTTTAATCAAACTTTGCTTGCTTTTTTTTAATTAAATCTGTTTACTATGTAGTATATTGCAATGAGTATTAAAACTCTTCACAAATTCTTTTATGATGTAGAATGTATATCAGGTTGTTATGTTCTGAAATAAAGCTTAATAAACTAAACAAGAAAGAGCTCTTTGCAGATGCGAATTACATAGCCAAGCACAATCACTAATGCATCTTCATAGATGTAACATATGCCAAATTCACCATAAGCTCCTTACAATAAGCAATATTCTTTCTTTGCATTGATGGATCATTCAGCGGTTCGTCCGCCATACTTTTTCCGAAATATTACAGAGAAAATTAAAATAAAATAAAAACGCCGAACGCAAACTTTCTCATTAAAGTAAATTTAAGTCAAATATACATTTTTTTCATTTTGCTTATTTTTTCCCCAAGGGAGGGGTTTAACCCCTAAAACCCTCTCCTTGGACACGGCGCTGGGTTCTAGGGAGCCTCATCTGATAATTTTTCGAAATTAAATTTTCTAAACACAACTGCACAATATATTCGATTATGCCCAGGAAAGAGAAATGGGGAAATTGTAGTACAAAAAAAAAAAGTTTTAGACTATCTATAAACCGTGGGCCACCCCCAGATAATTTTTCGAAATGTGACAGGGAAAGGAAACGCCGGAGGAACCCCTCTTTCGGAGCACTCTCCTGGAAGTTTTTCGAGGGGGAGTTCCATGGCGCAGATTGTGCCATTGGAATTTTTAAGGAAGTTTTTTTGAAGGCTTTTTTTTTTTTTTTTTTTGAGGGCTTTTATTCTGGAAGGGTATCTTGTAACGCTTGAGGGGTGCTCATCGCTTTTTTTTTTGGGGGGGGGGAGGTAGTTTGCAACCTAAAAGTAGTGATTGCAGTGAAGTACACAAACAAATTTCACTGATTTTTAACTTTTCTGAAATAGGTTAAAATGCCTCATAAGCTCAATAACAGCTGGCGTAGCTACAGTTTCTGCTGCGCGGATGATTTCCCTATTTGGCCGCCCTTTCATTAAGACATATCTAATACATTAATCCGTCAAAAAATATTGAACTTAAAATTCAAAACTTCTTTTAAGGAAATAAAGAGGAAATATTTTAATCTGTATTCTTCCTCCAAGACAAAAGGTGGGGGAGGGAGGGGTCAGGTGCCAGTCTTAGAGAAATATTCCAAATTTACGTCAAAAATTGCAGTTAAAAGTAGCGTTTGGGGTATGCGGTTCTCTCTTAAACCTTCATCAAAACTGAAGTCAGTTTTAGATTTTGATGACTTTAGGAAGTCGGGGTCTTTTCTTAAACATTTTCCAAAATTTAAGTTTTAAAAATGCAATTTAAGTCTGTCTTAGAGGGCCGTTAAGAGAATGAGGAAGGTTAAGGGGCTCATTATGGAAATATTTAAACTTTGAACACTGAAAAGCGCAATTGTATAGTCATATCAAAACCTTACATTTCGAAGGGTTTTTTTTTTCATTTGCCTCCAGTAATACATAGATTTAAAGTATGATTCCTTTATTTAAATTTTTTCACATCAAAGGTGCTGAATTGTCGCCCCCAAAGGTATGCCTCCGCCCTGCCCTAGCTACGCCACTGAATATAGAAAAATCAGAAGGCTCATCCTAATATGATTTAAGTGAGCTCAAAAACCAGTTTAGTTGTGACTGAAGTTATTTAACTGTTAAGAGCGCTGGAATAATATCTATAGCATATATAATAATAATATAAGTTCAGCATTTAAGCATAAATGAAACTAGCATAAACCCAACTCTACACTATTTATTAATAACTCGCATTCCATAAATATTCAATGTTTCCACTCACATTGTAACAATATACAACATCAAAAACTAAATCCCTGTGAAGCCCCCCCCCCCCCAAAAAAAGTCCAAATTTTGACTGCAATTTCCTTTGTCCTTAATTAATTTACTTCAACTTTTAGATTGGACAAATTTGGATCTACTAGTTTTAACTCGGAATTCCCTTATTACAATCTAAATCATAACATCGTCTTATCATACCAGTATAGTATAGTGATGGAAGATGAAAGACATAAATGTAAAAATTATCATATTTTACAGAAAGGGGGAAAGGGCGAGCTTGGGTAAAACTTAAAAAGTAGGTAACATAGTTCATCCTCGACTGCACTACTGTCTAAAATTAATTTAAATCAAAATTTATCTAATTTACTTGATTAAAATAGTAGCAATTGCAAATAATTTCTTTAATTCCATAGTATTGGTTTCAGAAAATGATGGTCACGGACGCAATGAAGGCACTGCGCCCCCACCTAACCCCTAATAAGTCTCCCACTGAAGCTTTTTGCTAATAGCTAGTGTATAAATAAAACATTCTCTTAAAGCAAAACAATTTCCCGTTATTTTATCTTGAATAAAATTCCTAACTGTTTTCATTGATTGTCATATCTTTAATAAACATGGAACAGCTTTGTAGCTCTTTTTTAATAGTTACTTTTGTAATTATGATATTTTATAGTTGAACTTTTCTTCCTTTTTTAGAATATTATTTTCCTTTTTTTTTTCTTATTTTTTAAAGCATATTTTTACTATTTTTTCCTATTTATGAAATTTTTGCTCCTATTTTTCCTATTATTTTTTTTCTTCCAAAAACTGTCTGCAGAGCCTGAATTTCTAATCTTATCCATTTCCTAATTATCATTCTTATTCATTAATTAAAAGCTTGAACAAACTATTAACTTTTTGAGGGACGGAGGCTTCCTTTGATGCCACCATTTTTTAATATAAATTTTTTCATCAGCCAACGGACACAGTGATTTCAGTTAGCTGAAAGAAAAAAAAAAGAGAGAAGAAAGAAAGAAAGAAACGGGTTCTCAAAAGTGAAGTCAATATTAATCAAAGGGTAAAAGCTGTTCGAAAAAAATTTAAATATTAGAAAAGTCGTATTTCCATTTTTTATCAGAATTTTTTCTTTCTAATGGGGCAGCGTTAGAGGCTTTAGCCTTTTGCGGAACAAATGCGAACCAACGATATGGCATCCAGTCTTTCATATGCCACCATTAAGTTACAGATGTGAATGTCACAGGAAAATTTGATGCCCAGTTTCCACCAGATGGAGACACCTGAGCTCTCTTAAATGTGAAACTGCACTAGGAATTTAATTTTGTCAAAAGCATTCACAGCCAAACTACCTAAGGGATATCTTACATGCCATATAATGGAATGTTATGCCTAATGAACAGGGCCGATCCCAGCAGGTGTGCAGAGTGTGCGCCGCACAAGGGCGGCCAAAGCAAGGGGCGGCCGCAGGCCGCATCATATAGTTCTAATAATCAAGCAAAATTCATCAAGAATTTCTCACAAGATAACTTATAATTAGTAGAATAAATATGCTGATTTTTAAATGTTCAATTGGCAAAGTATGTGTCGATTTCCCGACACTATAGCATAGTTTCAGAAAAATAGAGTGTTAGGGAACATTGTGTTGGTTCATTGTCCATTAATATCTACTCTTAACACATATGCACCATTTGGTTGCAAAGTTTGTGGCAGAACCGGTACACTGTTAAAACCAGGGGTTCCAGACGAGTGAAAATATTCCCGCTAAGGTGAAAGCATAGTGCCTAAAGGTGCAACACAGGCTAGAAAATAGAGCAGAGGAGTTAAAACTACAGGATGCATTCGGCACCTTTCAGGGGAGAAACGCTTGTTCACCAGCGGCACCCAATACGGAGCCGAAATCGCACCTCTAAATAGGGTGAAAAACAGGCACCTTTTAAAAACTAGACAGCCGGAGTGAAAAAAAGGATCCTTCGGAGAGAGAAATGGCACCCTTACTATAGATCCTCCTCCCCCCTCCCCCGAATTGTGTGCGTTTTTGAATACAGTTGTGTACTTTTTTTTTTAGTTTTGATTTGATTTATGATATTCTACGTTTTGGACATTTTTCACATTGAACTCGGTATTGGAAATGATTAAAACATGTAATTACAGCATTTGATCATATTTCAGAGTTTTCAACATAGTTAAGAAGTGCTCATAGCGTTAATTCATCTGATCGTGCTCTAACTCAGTGTTTCTCAACCTCTTTTGACCCACGGGCGCGGTAAAAGCAAATGAAAAACTTTGCGGACCGGTGAAATCTTTATCGTTTTCTTAAAGTATCATAAAATAAATAATATGAATAATAACTCTGGGGTCGTTAAAAAACATGTGAAAAAATTCAGGGTTCTAATGATTTTTTTTTTTTTTTTAACAAAAAGTAATGTTAAAAATTAATGAAACAATAAATATCTACCCCTTCACTTGTATCAAAGATCTGTCACAAATACGTTATAATTTAAAAACGAGTAATTATTTAAAACATGTGAGAAATTATACATTTACTAAAACTTGACGTAGTCCGAAAATGAAGCATAGCTGTACTTATGGATTATTTAAATAATGAGCCAAAAATATTCAGGGATATTACAATTACGGAAAAACAAAATCGTTTCATAAACGTTAATCAGGAGTAACAAAAGAAAATGCACATAAAGTTTTTCAACAGTTAAATAAAAAACCAAAAGAAAGTTCTAACGCTTTCGAGGACCGCTAACAGGAAATGATTCTAACACTTGAATGAAAAAGCAAAAAAAAAAAAAAAAAAAAGAAAAGGAAAAAAGAGCTAGACTGAGAGAGATTTTTTTTTTCGCTTGCTTTATGTTATAATCTACGAAGCACAAGAAACATTTTTATTAAGGTTCTTTTGGTGACTAATAAAAGCTGTTTATCGAGTATTCAAGAAAATAATGACAGATATTTTTAGTAGCGTTTTGAATGATGGAAATTTCACGATAGTAACGGTAAACGGGAACTAGAAGACTAACGGTTACTCAAAAGCAATAAATGCACTTTTAGACACTTAACTATGTTTGAAAGCCCTAAAAGCTACAAAGTGATCAAAGGCTGTACTTACTTGTAATTTCGGATAATTAATCCTAGAAAGGTTGGGTTTTAATCCAATAGTGTACTTCATTCAATGTGAAAGACACACAAACGCAATCATCATTTGTCCGCCATATTGAGGTTGTTGAATGTATGACTAAGGCAAAAAGCGCATGCGCAATGAGTCTTTCTGCGATTGCATGATGTTCTGGCTCCTCTGCTCTATTTTCTAGCCTGTGTTGCACCTTTAGGCACTATGCTTTCACCTTAGCGGGAATATTTTCACTCGTCTGGAACCCCTGGTTTTAACAGTGTACGTAACAAACTGTAACAATCGTGAAGAGAAAGGGGAAAATTGCGACTCCCTTGAGAGTAACATATATGAATGACGAACTAAAATGTTGTACTTTTCACCTTTTACGACAATTTTTCTGATTAAAATCTTGAATGAACTGCCCGGTTTCAGATCAGGTAGGAGGACAGGGCCCTTGCCCCGGAAGCAAATTTAAATGTGGCTCCAAAACGAAGATCCGAAAGGATGCCATGACCTCCTTGACGAAACTTAAGAAGGCTTAAAATTGCGTTTCTAGGACTTTACTTTCGGAAAATTTCGCTGGTTGAACCATCGATCTTAAGGACCCAATTAAGTCTCTGATTTACCTCTTCCACCTTAACTTAATCAAACATAGCCTAAAAATGTTGACTCCAAAATCCAAAACATGTTTTCAGACGACAGCCCTTCCTATCATCAAACGTCATATAAAATTGCTTTGGCATTTTTCGAAATTTTTGCAGTGGAGGACCCCGAAATTCATTCGCAAACTTTGCCACCAAAGACAGTCTCAATTAGCGTCTTTAGAGAAGCCCCTAATTCCACCCCCTCTCACTTAACGTATTGAAAAACAAACTAAAATTGCGTTTTTCAAACATCAGTTTCAAGAACTTTTGGGGAAAGACTCCGGATCCCCCTTTTCTCCAACGCAATCATTATACCTGAAAATTTCGTTTCCGTGGAGCCACAACTTCCTGCCTAAACTAGCCTGAAATTGACTTCAGTTTCAAAAACACAGTTCGTGAGGGCAGACTAAACCCCCGCCCGCTCTTTCCCATCGTTATCAAACAATGCTTAAAATACGATTTTGGGACTTATATTTCTAAAGAATTCCGGAGGAGAATTGCCAGGCTTATGTAACTTTTTACGACGCTAGGACATATCCATCAATCGTCGAGGTGAGGTGGACAAAAGTCTATAGTTATATTTTTCAGATATTAATGTTGAAAAATATCCGAAAGATCCGTAGAAGCTTCCCAGTTTTGTTAACGTCACCAAAGATAATATAAAATTGCGATTTTAGAAATGTCCACTTAAAATCCCCAAAATCCTTCCTTCCCAAAAATAGCCTAATAATGGATTTCAGTTCCGAAAAATATTTTGGTTTGGAATATTTTCACGTTTCCCCTATTGTTTTCGAATCTAACCAAAAACGGGTTTTTGAAAAAATATTGCCGAGAAATTACCGGAGGATAACCGCCAGATCCCCTACCGTCACCAAAGACGGCCTAAATTTGCATTTTAAACTTATATTTCGAAATATTTCGATGGGAGACGATTGAATCTCCCTCCCTCTTGCAACGTCAACAAAGGTAACCCAAAATTGCGGGTTTAAAATTTCAGTTTCGGAGATTTTTCGGGAAGAACGCCGATCCTTCCTAAGCTACGGTCTTAAAAAAATAGCTTCAAATTGATTTCAAGTTTGAAAAAATTTTAAGAAAGAACTGCAACATTACTTTCACCTGAAGTCTCGAAAAAGTTCCTAAAATTGCGATATTTGACGTTAATTTCGAAAATTTCTCCATGCACCTTGAATATACTTGACTCTTTTGTCCTTGCAACCAAACACAACTAAAGATTAACTAAAAATATTTTTCATACGCCAATTTCGATAATTTTCTTGGAGCAATCCTCCTCCCCTGAACCCCTGACACCTCCCCCCACGCTTCCCCTTCCTCCGTCCCTTCTCTGATGTCACCGAAGAAAGACTATAAAATGCGTTTTTACGACTAGTAAATTTTGGTATCTATCACTTTCCTCAAAGATATAAATTGTACCTAAGGAGTTTCTTATTATAAAAAATTTCTTCCTTTTTATAAGATCATTCTTCTGTCCCCCCCCCCCATTTTTTAAAATTCGAACTTTGCATAGAAATTTTAAGAAATATTTATATAGACGTTAAAGATTAGTCAAAATATGCAAATTACTCTTGAGGGCGGCACATTAGGTCTTCGCACACGGGCGGCCGACCCCCTAGGATCGGCCCTGCTAATGAATTAAATTAAGCATCAGTGTATTTTTATTTTAACAACATTTTGTTTATTTTAACAACAATACATATCATATTTTACAACGCAGGTAATTTTTTTTTCATGAGAAGTTAGTAAAACATACTCGCTCTATGGCAAGAAATAGCAAATACTTTTAACTTGAAGAAAATATGAGTTTAAAATTAAAAAAACAAAAACAATATAGAAGCGAAAAACACAAAGAAGTTTACCTCGCATTCATCATTTTTGATTCTTTGCTTGAAACGCAGAAAATAGCGGAAATTTTCATCTAGTAATTTATAGTTAAATGCACATGCCTGTTTTTTGTTACGTTTAATAGTATCTTCACAATTTACTGATGATGGATGCATAGATGCTACTTAAATAACTCATTGAAAGAAAAGGTATGGATATTGGATGAAAGCTGTCCTGAAAAGGAGTTTTTATCAGGCTCGAACCTACCAATTTTGAACCCCACTGCAAAAAGATCACCAGAGCCCCTAACTGCCTACTGGATTCCTATGCCAATAAGGGCCATGGGCCTCTTTAGTGGTGTGCCCCTTCCCCCCGCGCAGGGTCTGCGGGTACGTAGAGAGGGACCTGGTTTTGATGATTTATAAGTGAGGGCTAATTTATCTAAAGGGAACATATCTATTTTCCAAAAATGTTCAGGAGGTGAAAAAAAAAGGAATTAAACTCTCACCAAACTATTTTTTATTATATTTTTTGTGTATATAATTAAGCACAAAGACATAGCAGATTGTGTCTCAGAGTAAGATATTTTCAAACAAAGAAAATCAGAGAATATATCATCATTTTAATTTTGGATATGTGTCTTTTTGTTTGAAAAACGGAATGATGTGCCCTTTTAACAAAAACCCGAGTGTTAACGGCTCCAAACTGTACCAAACTCTAATACATCACCAACTCATGTCCTCATACCAAAGTACTTGGTCCTAAAATTAGTGGGTCAAGTGTTTTGATCATCAAGATTTGTGAACTTCAACCTTGGGATTGGAAAGCAAGAACTTTTCTTAGCTTTTTACTTCATTATTGTTCATGATTATACTTTTTCATAAAATACAGGATGTGGTGAAATAGAACAAAGGTAAAAGGTAATAAAAACAAGAAGTCTACACCTTAAACACCGATTAAAAAATTTTATTCACAAATTTATTCACACAGAAAAAAATGTGAAACAACTTTTTTTTGTAAAATTTTCTTTGCTGAAATCAATTTAATTTTTTAAAACAATGCAAAGTAATAAAGATAGACTATATTTGTAAAGAGAATAAAAATATCCAATTCGTTAAAACTCGGTTGCTGGTTAAACTAAACAGGTACTATATCAATGTCTTCTTCGTCAATACATTTCCCATCATCCATACCTCCCTTCCACCTCCCATGATCCTCAGAGCTTATTTGATGACATACTTGCCGAAGAAGGTTGTGAATGCACTCTAACGATAGCAAAATTTGTATTTTCCATGAATCATGCAAAAAATCACATGTCACCTAACAGATATTTTGTCACTTTTCAAAGAACACTGAGACTTTAAATATGTGTTACTTTGAAGAAAAAAAAAAGTTTTCGCTGAACAGATTTAGTCAGGATATGTTTCCTTATTTCTGAAATAACCTGAAAAAATTGTAGGGGATTGATTTGTTACCTTTTGATTTAAAAGTCTAACATTACCTTTTAATAAACCATGGATTTGTCCCGCTTTTAGTTCAAGAGACTAGGGGATTTGATAGAGTCCATCTGAAAAATATCGAAAATGCTAAAAAACGAGTTTTCTTAAAAAGTGGATATGTTCCCTTTTGATAAATTACTCCTCAAGTATTTGTGATTGATATTTTGAAGCAGGAATTTCATTACAGACAAGTTTGTCTAATTTGATAAGCAGATTTAGCTGATGGGAGCGGAGGGCGATCTCCCCCAAAAGCAATAGCGAACAAAGAGATGTAAAATTTGCGGAAATTTTGTGGAGGTGTAAAAAAAAAAGTTTTTTTCTGAAAAAAATGTAAAAATTTGTTTTTTTTTTTTTTTTTTTTTTTACAAATAAAACCAGTTTTTTAAGATATTTTCTTTGAAAACAAAGTATTAAACTTTTAAAAATTGTTTAATTCATAATTTTTGGATTCCTAACATGGATCTACGTAAAACATTTACTTATTAAAAAAAATAGCCTATCCGTTTCAACTCTAACCACCAATAGAACAGTTATGAGAAACAGTAACAGAAGCAACAGGCGATATATATATATAGATATATTAGGGTGGTTCTTATATGTATGGGAAAAAAATTTTTTCGGAATTCAACAGGTGACGCCCCCTAGTTTTGTGACACTATAATAAAAAGTAACGTGTGCAAAATTTGAACTCGATCGGTCAATAATAACACGTGCCCCTAGGCCGTTGAACTTAAACACTTTTGATAATTTTCTCACAAATTTTCCAGTTTTTACTTCAGACTTAGTACATCGTTTCTCCTAGGATTGCAAAATATTTTTACAGTGAGGTAGCACTAAAATTAATCTTTGTAATTACTTTATATCATCTAAAGATTTTACGTTGAATAAAAATGAAATAATGCTTTAGAAACTTTCCTTAATCGTACGCTTTTCTCGATGTATCTAGATAGTGTGTATTTTTTTCCGATAGTCTTGGACGGTCTGTAAAATAAATTGCTTTTGTGACTAATATTGGGTAAATTAGTTGCGAAATTCTTTGATTAATATTGTGCTCCTCTTTCAGTTGTATCATTCAATTTTCAATATTTTAACGATCTTTCTTCCCTTTAAAGAGTTTCCTTCATTTTGCCGTAAATCAGGATCAAATAGAAAAAAAAATCTTTTAGTATTTGTATTTTATCAAACAGTTTTATTGACTCGTAATTGATTCTATAAAGAGGAAGATCCTTACCAAGAAAGTATTCCAAATCATCTACTGTTATCTGAAATTTGTTAAACAGTCATCAGATACGTCTTCCTTACTACAAGCATTTTTTGGACTAGTCTTTTCCTATCTTCAAAGTTAATTCCTTCATCCGAAGGGCTTTCTTTTCATGTAAGGTCAATTTAAATTGTTTCCTAAATATAAAAATTTTCAAACAAAAATTCCTTTTGCCACCTATGTGGCTCAGGGATAAGCTCCAGGTTGCCGAAAACATATCCGTTTAGGAGGAAATTCACCAGGAAATATTATTACAAGTTATGAGAATTATCTGTAATCTTTCTCAATTCCGCTTTTTACGAACAATAAATAATATGTTGTCAACTTCGTCTTTTAGAATTTAAGTGGTATGTGTACTTGATTGAAATGTTATAAGTTCTGAATGATGGAGATCTTTCCACAAAGTTTTGAAGCGCTTAAATAATTGAATATCTGATCTAGAACTAAGAAAGGCAAGAACTTCTTTAAAGACATACTTTGCAGTACGATTTCAAGTGCATGATGGTGGCAATCCAAATGTAATATATCACCGTTCAGTTTTTGCTCTAAAAAACTGCATGCACAATTTATACGGTTGGTATTGCAAGTCGTTGTATCAAACACTACAGCTAGAACAGTTAGTAATAAAGAGCTATCATATAAGATATCATAAGCAACTGAAGAAATATCTAAGAAAATCCGTGTAGCTGTTCAATATTAGGACCTGAAGCTATCACGGTAATCCTGTCGACGTTCTTTTTCTAGTTACATCTGGATGTAGCTTTGTATCCCAGTGAAAACTTTGTATCCCAGTGAATAACTACAAAATCTAAATTCAAATTCATGAAATTTAATTTTACCCCTCGAAGATTTTCTTTTGCTCTCTTAAGGAATGTATTATTGATCACTAGGTCATTTGGATTCAAATTTACTGCATCTAGGTTGTAAATAAATGAACAACATCTTTATCCCTAATATGGCATTTGTCTAACAGTGATGAAAGGCGAGCAGATATCAATAGTTGTCATTTTTTGCATTGAGGTAAAGCAACTGTAGAAAACAAAAGATCAACAGTTTAGGATAGATATCCATTTCGGTTTCTAAATCTTGTGAATCGCAAGAATTTGATGATAATAAAGGACTGTGTACTGAAGTAGAAGAAAATTAATTTAAAGCATAGATTTCTAAATTGTTCTGATCTGGATATTTTTTTTTAATTTATATTTTAGCTATGGAAAATACAGTATATTTTTATGTTAGGAGTAATCGAGGATTTTTCGAAATTTATATTTTAAAAATTAAAAAATGTATAAGCATTTAGGTATGTTTATAACTAAAGAGCAGCGAATTAAAATATAATTGCAATTACTTATATTTATAGCATTGAAACCTTGCGACTCTATTTGCCACACCTATTACATATACAGGGAATTTTGTAAATCAACACCCCCAAAGCCTGGAGGAGGCAATTTGTTGCCGTCAAAGATCATTCATTAATGGCCTAGGCCATTCATTAATGGCTTATAGAATCCCTTGTGTCCATCTTGGTGGGAAGAAACGTTCCCTTGCTGCTTGGTTCGAACAAGCGCAGAAGAGCGCTACGCTTGACCCAAGGCCATTGGTGTACATGTACACTCTGTAACATGTTAAATTTTACAGAATGAAGGTGAGAGAATGGTCGATCTGGAAGTAGCAGCACCTATGGAGGTTCAAAATTACTTTAAATATAAAACGTTAGAATTATTTTTACATAAAAGTGAGAAAATACGCAAATTTTTCTTCGAAACTCAAAAAGGGGGCCCTAGGGGCACGTGTTAATATTCATGGACTGACATAAAATTTTGCAGGGATCATTTATTTGTATAATGGAACAAATTGAGGGAGCGTCGCGTAAAATATCCTCAACTTCAAAAATAAGGACCACCCTAATATATATATATATATATATATATATATATATATATATATATATATATATATATATATATATATATATATATATATATATATATATATATATTTAAAAAAAATCACCAAATTGGTTAAATTATCATTCAACCACTAATTTTATACAGGATGTGATTTTCGTTTATTGTCAAATCAATTTGTTGCTAGTAATTTAGGTTTTTAAAGCTTCTTATTTTAAAATATAAATTTTTAAACAGAAAATGCTTTTTTAAAAAGCTTTAAATATCAGTGTAAAATATTACAATATTTTTCACTGCTTATGAAATTAATAGTAGTGACTCATTTTCTCTACTTCTGCTTTTCCATATTTTAAAACTCATTTCCATATAGTTTCAATGCCTTGTGGGTGGCAGAGTAAAATGTAAAATTTCTTGAGAAATGATTGGAACGCATACATAAAATAATGAAAGTATTCGTAATTGGTGTACAGAAAGAGAAGAAAAAAAAAATGAATGGGAAGCAAGTTGTGTATTTTGCTATGTCACAGTCAGTGAAGGGGAGGGTTAAAAAAAGAAACGGGGGGGGGGGGGAGGTGAAAGGAAATATTGCATAAATTAAAAATTTCTTGGAATCGGCCCAAAACTTCTTAAAGTGAAGCAAAAAGCGATTGCAAAGATTGTAATGCATGACAATTGTTTTAACAATGATTGAAAACGGTATAGCAAAAGAAAAAAAAAATCAGTCTGACAAACACATGGCAAAGGGAAATTCGGAGTGCTTTATTTTTTTTACAGAATGAAAAATCTGCGAGTTTTTTTTTTTTCTTTCTTTTTTTGATGAACACTATTTATTTAAAGAACATTTTATTTTTTAAAAAAATTATTTTCTTTTCATTTTTTAAAATTGTTTTTTGGCAATGGGGAAAAATAAAATCCGAGGCGCTTTTGTACCGGGAAAAAAGAGCATCATAACAAATTTTTCTTACTTTATTTTTATAATAATGTATTAATAATGTTGAGGCTTTCTATTAACTTTTTTTTTCTTTTTGCTTATTGCAAGTGATTAAATATTTTTTTTTATGTAAAAAAATATATTTTAAAAGCTTTTTACTACATACTTTAAAATGTGCTACTACTTTATTCGTTTATTTATTTTTCATCTATCTCTTTCATCAGATGAGCAAGGCATAACTTGTTTTTAAATAAAAAAAACGTTTTAAAACGTTAAAAAGGTGTGTTTGACATAATTGCAGTATTAGTTATTTTAGAGAATATTGATCAGAATGTTCCTATGCGGGAAGTAGGTTCGTTTAGTTCTGGACGGCACTTCTTTTAATTATGACAAATTTGCTGCGATATGTGTTGCTAATTCTTGTTAATCTCCCGTATTTTAGCCAATTTATTGTTCTAAGCCTTCTTCTAAGCCCCTCCAGCCAAATTCATCTCCTAAATGTAGTTACGTTGCGACTCGTTTCGAAAGTATTTTGCAATCACTACGTTTCAGTTGTAACTAACTGCATTTGGGTTTAAGAAGGTAGTTGTAGTTAACTTTCAAAAAGAAAAAAAAATGTAATTTTCTCAACCACTCCGCTCAAGAATGTTTGCATTGCTCATCAAACAAAAAATCTTGAAACTATAACCGCCTGTATGGAGCAAAGCTGCAGTGGGTGGGTAAACGGCAGGATCTGTTTAAATGAGTTTTCGAGATATTTGAAGAAATGTGTTTCGAATTCAATATTAACAATAGAGAAACGTTGGAATTCGACGTTTTTTTTCAACGGAAACCTAATAAGCAAGCTTCTTTATCTTTATCTTTACTAATAATAAAGCTGAAAGTCTGTCCAGAGGATGTCTGTGACGCGCATAGCGTCACAGACATCCTCCGGGCCGTTTGTGCCTCCGGGCACAAAATTGGCCGTTCGGCAAATTTTCATGAAATTTGGCACAAAGTTAGTTTGTAGCGTGGGGGTGTGCACCTCGAAGCGATTTTCCAAAAATTCGATGTGGTTCTTTTTCTATTACAATTTTAAGAACAAAACTATCATAATATAGACGAGTAAATTACGAAATTATCATAACGTGGAACCGTAACATGGGCACAAGCCAATTGGCGAAATGCGAAATTATCATAACGTGGAACCGTAACATGGGTACAAGCCAATTGGCGAGAAAATACTCCATACATTATTTGTAAATATACAGGCGAACCAAAAGACCTTTTAATTTTTCTATTACGGGCAAAGCTGTGCGGGTACCACTAGTGTACAATAAAGCTAATATACAATCGATGACAAAAATGCAAAGAAATGAAAAATGTGCAGTTACTGCCCTTTACCTGCGCACGGCAGAAAAGCTTTTAGCAGTTTATCCGTGAAGAACTAGTCAATCTAATGCTTTAAGCAAGAAATAAATACCTTTGTGTCGATAGATAACAGGAAACATCCAACGTTGTTTTGCACAAATGAACAGATTACATAATACACGTGTTTCGGGGTTTCCAGGAACCCCTTTTTGAATTCAAAGGTGTGAGTTTTTGGATGTAAAGACATTCAGTAAAAGCTGGATGCCTTCAAATCCAAAAGCTCACGCCTTTGAATTGTAAAAGAGATTCCTGGTAACCCCGAAACAAGTGTATTCTGTAATCTGTTTATTTGTGCAAAACAACGTTGGATGTTTCCTGTTAATAATCTAATTCTTTCTCCATGCTTAACTGAAATATGAAAATGCTAATAAATCAATAGGTTGCTCGCCTCAAATGCTATGAAAGAACTTAAGCTTTTTCTTATGAAAGTTCTAAGCATTCCTAGTCTTGAAATCAAGCCAGGGGTGTTGGTGATCCGAAATTTTTGGGTTTTAGTTTACGAAAATTTTGAGCTGACAACACTTTCTAAAGCTAAAAAAAATATTTAAAATCTATACTAATATCATAAAGATAGAGGGCGGATTTTTGTGTGTTTATATGTTCGAGGTTATCTCCGGAACCACTGAACCTATTTGAAAAATTTCTTCACTATATGAAATTGCACTATTTGCGTTTTTAACTCGAACTTTTTTAGGCTTAGCTGAAATTTAGGCACTACTTTCTTCATTAAATCTATCAATAAAAAGTGAAGGAACTGTCCCACAGTTTTCTTTTTGACACCATTGGAAAAAGCGACATTTTTTACTCCAGATTTCTCTCTTAGCTTCTATCTTCAAAGGCAAAAAAGTTACAAGCGTTTTTAAATCAAATTCGAAAAATGTCATTTTGATTCAAGTTGTCAACCATTTTATTTTCGCATTTCCACGGTTACGATTTTTGAATCCATTGTTTCTTTCCTTATTTTGCATTTAATTTCTGAAACTTATTTTATTTCGTGTTTCCATGGTTACGCTTTTAAAAAATCCATCTTTCGCATTTTAATTTCTTAAAAGTATTTTAATATCTGTCATCATTGTTTGGAAGAGTAATTTTGCATGGTGTTTTTTTTTTCTTCTTTTATTTAAGCCTGATTGTTGAATACATGTCACTTGACACAATTTTTACTCTCAAGGTAGACCGGGAAAAGCCGAGCAACGCAGGTTTTAATATATAAAGATTTGAAAGCTACTGTTAATATGATTTTATACTTTTTTTGTTTGTTTGGCGAAACATTTATTATTGCCAAAGAAAAAACATCCGCTTCACTCGCAAAAGGGCTGGGCTCCGGTAGTGTGGTCGCTTGGCGCGTTAGGCGCTGAGCAGTTCAGTCTAGGATTATTGTTTTAAAGCAACCGTAAATGTAATTCATTGTTTTAGCGATCTGTTTTGAAAGAAAAGAAACTTTTGCTTTGTATTTATCCGAGTGAAATGTACGATATTTTTTCTTTTTTTTTTCTGATGATGATTTTTGAATGTTCTACTGGATGTTTCGTTTTTTTTTTTCGTTAGACGAATGGATTATGATAGCGTGGTTGCTGGGCGAGTTTGGCGATAAACAATAGAGTTGCGGAACTATTTTTACATTTGAAAGCAGGACCGATCCTAGGGTGTCGGTCGCCCGTGTGCAAAGATCTATTGTGCCGCCCCTCAAGAGTAATTTGCATAATTTGACTAATCTTTGACGTCCATATAAATATTTCTTCAAATTTCTATATCAAGTTCAAGTTTAAAAAAGAAAAAAAAATATAGTAAGAAACTCCTTAGGTACAATTTATATCTTTGAAGAAAGTAATAGATACCAAAATTTACGAGTCGTAAAAACGCATTTTATAGTCTGTCTTCGGTAACATCAGAAAAAGGATGGAGGAGGGGGAATCAGGAGAGGAGGGATTGCTCCCAGAAAATTATCGAAATTAGCGTACAAAAAATAGTTTTAGTAATCTTTAGTTCTGTTTGGTTGCAAGGAGAAAAGAGTCGGTTATATTCAAGGTGCATGGAGAAATTTTCGAAACTGACGTCAAATATCGCAATTTTAGGAACTTTTTCGAGATTTCAGGGGAAAAGCAATGTTGGAGTTCTCTCCTAAAATTCTTTCAAAATTGAAATCAATTCGAAGCTATTTTTTGTGACCGTAGCTTAGGAATCATCGGCGCTCTTCCCGAAAATTTTCCGAAAATGAAGTTTTAAACAAGCAGTTTTGGGTTATCTTTGTTGACGTTGCTAGAGAGAGGGAGATTCAATCATCTCCTCTCGAAAGTTTTCGAAATTGAAGTTTAAAACGCAAATTTAGGCTGTCTTTGGTGACAGTAGAAGATATGGCGGCTTTCCGCCGGTAATTTCTCGGCACTATTGTTTCAAAAACCCATTTTTGGCTCATTTGAAAACGATAGGGAAAACGGAAAAATATTTCGAACCGGAAGTATTTTTCGAAACTAAAATCCATTTAAGGCTATTTTTTAGAAGGAAGGGTTTTGAGGCTCCCAAGTGGATATTTCTAAAAGTGCAATTTTATGCTATCTTTGGTGACGTTAACAAAACTTGCAAGCTTCGGCTTACCTTTCAGATATTTTTTGATATTAATATCTGAAAAACACAACTATAGACTTTTGTGCATCTCAACTCGACGATTGATGGGTATATGCCCTAGCGCCGTAAAAAGTTACATAAGCCAGGCATTTCTCCTCCAGATTTTTTAGAAAATCGTATTTTACGCATTGTTTGATAACGATGGGACAAAGAGCGGGCGGGGGTTCAGTGTGCCCTCACGAACTATTTTTTGAAACTGAAGTCAATTTCAAACTGAGGGGGTGGGATTAGAGGACATTAGGGGTCTCAAAAGACGCTAATTGAGATTATTTTTGGTAGTATTGTTTGGGAATGGATTTCGGGGTCCTCCATCGCAAAAATTTCAAGAAAAAAATACTAAAAATGTCATTAAGCAAATTTTGATGACATTAAGAAGGCCTGTCCACTGAAAACACATTTTTGATTTTAAAGCCAACATTTTCAGGCTATGTTTGATTAAGTTAAGGTGGAAAGGATAAATCAGAGTTTTAATTGGGTCCTTAAGATCGGTGCTTCAAACAGCAAAATTTTCCAAAATTAAAGTCCTAAAAACGCAATTTAAATTAGTCTCGTCAAGGAGGTCATGGCATCCTTTTGGATCTTCGTTTTGGAGTTACGTTTAAATTTACTACCCGGGGCAAGAGCCCTGATCTGAAACCGGGCAGTTCATTCGTGATTTTAATTCGAAAAAAATGCTGTAAAGGGGGAAAATTACAAAATTTTAGTTCGTCATTCATACATGTGTGACTCTCGGGGGAGTCGCAATCTTCCACTGTCTCTCCACGCATCCGCGATTGTTGAAAACAGAATTTGTTGTTTGAAATGCTTGCGAGAGTATCTAATCAGTATAATTTTTTTTCAATATAATATATAAAATATGTCTTCATTGTTTAGGTCTATAAAAGCTCGGGGGGTAAACATTAGTGGCCGAACTGGGCCCTGAGTGCTCCTTTTAGAAGGTTCTCTTTCATGCTTCAGGAGGGAGCCATTTCCCTCATCTCCACCTCCCCGGTATCCATGCCTGATTACCGGTTCTGTCACAAATTTTGCAACCAAATAAAGCATGTACGTAAAGAGTAGATATTAATGGACAATGAACCAATACAATGTTCCCCAAAAATCTATTTTTCTTAAACTATGCTATGCTGTCGGGAAATCGGCACTTAGTTTGATAATTGAACATTTAAAATTCAGCATATTTATTTGACTTATTATAAGTCATCTTGGAGAAATTCTTGATTAATTTTGCTTGATTAAAAGAACTATATGATGCGGCCTGCGACCGCCCCTTGCTTCTTGCTTTGGCCGTCCTTGTGTGGTGCACACGCTGCACACCTGCTAGGATCGGCCCTGTTTGAAAGATATTATTTGATGTCTTTTTTTGTTTATTTGGCGAAATATTTTAAATTACAGTAAAAACCACTTCACTCGCTAAATAGAGTTTTAAAGCAACTGTAAATCTAATTTAATGATTTGCCGAAAAGTTTTAAATTCCAAAGAAACGTTGATTTTTTTTTAAAGGTGTGTACGCATTTTATATAAAGAAAAATGATCATTTCACATCGGAGGAAGAGAGGGCGTCAATTTTTTTTATTCAACGGACTTCCATTTAATTTTTAGCACGGGCATCGCTGTTCGGGTACTGCTAGTAAATAAATAAATAAATATTTTTTTCAATGATTTCAACGAGTTTTAGAGTTTTTACGGGAGTTGGGGGGGGATCGAGCTTCCTGATAGTTTCTGGAAATTTCACTATCTTCAGAAAATTTTCGTTCATCCCCCTCCCGAATTATGCTTATGTGTGTGTGTGTGTGTGTTTTTTTTTTTTTTTTTTTTGAATCTGAGCTTGTTTTATTCTTAAAAATGTGCTTTGATTGTAAAGTTTACAAAATTAAACCACATGTGATCTGCTGCTGTTTGTGATTGCTTGCTTCTCAGACAGAAGCTTTCGATGGGATGGATTTTGTTTCAATCTTTCCTTTGTTGTGAATATGCAATTGGTTTTTCTTATACTATAAAAAAGATTGGTAGTTCAAAAGTATTTGTTTTTTATCTTATATTTTAAAGTCATCATATGTCATTCATTGTACATGTCATCAGGAATATCATTATTTGCGGCATTTTTCCGGAATGTTAATAAGACAAAAGAAATTGCATGGCTATTTGATATCGAAATATGATTAAGAATATAGAATACAAATAAGGGGAAATTATTAGGATGTTTTGTATGGCCGAACTAACACTTTTAAATAAAATTTCGTTTTCTAACAAATTGCCCAATCGGAAAAAGTAGAATTCACTATTTCAAAAAGGAATTTTGTATAAAATCAAAATATGAAACAAATGCATAAAATTTCTAACTGAATAAAAAGTTTCTTTTTTCGGAATCAGCAAGAAATTTTATTCATCCACCATATTACCTGTTATTGAGGTAGTTGAAAATTTTAAGAAGACTCTCACAAAATCGGTCTTATGTTTTTATCTTTCGTACTGTTGTTGAGAAACTAGTAACAACAACATCTTTTCCTAAAAAGGAAAGATTTGTGCGTCCCTTTTCACATTCATCTCTGAATATTTTCAAATAAAATTATTTAGTACCATGACATTTAGTTAGGGATAAGATATCCTCTCTCTCAACGTCCATGATGTATTATTTCCATTCATATAGATTCTGTGAAATTACAGGTTTTTCGTAAAAATCAATACTTATACCATAGTCGCTGAAGTTTTCCTTCAAATGCAGAATAATCGAAATGCAAAAACAGGAGAAGAAAAGGATAACCAGCACGAAATTGACTGCAGATAAAGAAATGAATAGTATGTTTATATGTGACACATCGGGATCTTGTTTCCTTCAAAATCCCAGAGTGCTAAAATCCCTTATTTTACGGAGTGTCCAAAAAATGTCGTTTTTGACACTTCACGAATAATTGGCACTTCTTTCGCACGCTAGAATATAAAAGTAATGCCCCGAGGAATACCAAACGGGCCTATTCGCCATTTTTACTTGTGGGAGTTCATCGCCATTATATTTATTACTAGTGGCACGCGTACGGCTTTGCCCGCAATAGAAAATTAAAAGGTCATTTGGCTCGCCTGTATATTTACAAATATAGGATGATGAATTTCTCGCCGATTGGCTAAGTTCATTCGCTCTCCCATTCCACGTCATGATAATTTCGTAATTTACTCGTCCATCTTAGGATAATTTTGCTCCGGAAATTGTTCTTAAAATTGAAATAGAAAAAGAACAAAATCGAATTATCGAAAAGTCGCTTCGAGGTGCACACCCTTTTGCTACAAACTAACTTTGTGCCAAATTTCATGAAAATCGGCAGAACAGTCTATGCGCTATGCGCGTCACAGAGATCCAGACATCCAGACAGAGAGACCTTCAGCTTTATTATTAGTAAAAGATAAAGAAGATAAAGATAAAGAAAGAAGATATCTCGCCAATTGGCTTGTGCCCATGTTACGGTTCCACGTTATGATAATTTCGTAATTTACTCGTCCGTCTTATGATAATTTTGTTCTTAAAATTGAAACAGAAAAAGAACAAAATCGAATTTTCGAAAAATCGCTTCGAGGTGCACACCCCCATGCTACAAACTAACTTTGTGCCAAATTTCATGAAAATCGGCAGAACGGTCTAGGCGCTATGTGCGTCACAGAGATCCTGACAGACAGAGATCCGGACAGAGAGAGATCCTGACAGAGAGACTTTCTGCTTTATTATAAGTAAAGATAAAGATTATTTATTCGGCTTATTTTAGACACAAATTATTCACGCTCAATTCACCAGCAATGACATTATGGTTTCACGTTATGATAATTTCATAATTTACTCGTCCGTCTTATGATAATTTTGTTCTTAAAATTGGAATAGAAAAATAACCACATCGAATTTTCGAAAAATCGCTTCGAGGTGCACACCCCCATGCTACAAACTATGTGCCAAATTTCATGAAAATCGGCCGAACGGTCTAGGCGCTATTTGCGTCGCAGAGATCCGGACAGACAGTGGGACTTTCAGCTTTATTATTAGTAAAGATGAAAGGAATTGACATTGGAGCGATATAGAATTCTATTTAAATGTATAGAAAGTGTCTTATAGAAGCATTTCAAGTAGAAATTTCGAAAACTATTATAAGGACTAAAATTTCTTTGAACCATTGTTTTACAGAATTCCCCTCTGACATCTTTGCGATGCTTTTCTATAGTTCCATAGAACAACTTTCTGAATAGGCATTTTAAGAAGAAATATATTTATAGTCTATAATGATATTTTAAATCCTGTAGCAGCTATATAAAAATGAGCTAGTATATGTATGAAATTATATTAATTTATTAAGCTTTAAAATTAGAATTTCGTAGAACTCATATAGTCATGCAACGATTTTACTCAGTTGACTCATCTTGGCAGGTTGTAAGGGACTTCTGGGGAAGAATACAGCGCTTAAAACTAAAGAAATTTGTGACCCAAAAAGTTCGAAGGAAGTTAATTAGCTCTCATTTTTGTTGACATTACTAAAATCAACTTTTTAGTACTAAACGATTTCACAAAAACACTCAAGCGAACTCGCATGAATCTTCAAGTAAGAACTCATTGGAAGTTATGCATTTTTGACATTTAAAATTACTTTTCTTGTAATTAGGAGAAGCATAGTGTGACTCCTATTTAGCCCATATTTTTACTTGTCATCATTTTATTTTTACAATATTGATTTTGAGGAAATGTTCTCAGCCCAATCTATCGCTTGTAATGGGCGACAAAGTTATTGTACCTAAATTCTATATGGAAATTACATGGTGCAATGTACTTATTGACGAATTTCTATTAATTTATATCGAATATGTTTGTGCTTCAAAAAAGTCCAACCTCCGTGATTTTGAAGAAAATATCTGAAAATGATAGCAATACAGAATACAAGATTGTTTCGATTTTTCATAGAAGCGATGGACTTTTTTTTCTTCTTCTTTTACACGTTTAAATGGTTAAATTAGAACTCAAAAGTATTACTTTTTGAAAGGACGGAGTCAAAAAATCCTTTTTACTTTATGTGCTAAAAGATGTAGAATCTTATCTATACTATTAAAATCTGTGCGCGTCTGTCTGTGTGCCTGTAATCCTATCTCCTTCGGACTCTGATTGTCTACCAGGTCAATGTACTGTCGGAAACAGGATATTTAGGGGAAATTATTCCCCCTATCTCACTCCTCTAAACATACAAAACATTTTTGGCGATCCAGTTTCTGACCTTCTGCGGTTCACCAGTTGCCGGCTGTTGCATTAGGGAGAAGATTTTTCCCCAACTTGTCTTACTGGCCGTTACTTTCTTTGCAATCTACTGTTTCATAACCTACATTTTATAAGCTAATAGTCGAAACAGAATGTCAAAGCAGATGGCATGTAAAAGCCGAGTAAAAAACATGAGTTATTTAATGATCTGTTCGTAATAGTTAACATGCTGGCTAAATTGTAGGAAGTTTAATCTTGTTGCACTCTTTCTATTGCCCACAAATTCAAGACATACCTAAATGAAATTTCAGTGTCGGATATAGGAGGGAGCAAGCCGAGGGCCATTAACCCCGGAGGCATCTCCAGAGGGGCGTCAAATTCGTTCTATTTCTGTGGGGGGGGGGGTTCTTTTGCAACTGGGTATAAAAACAAGAAGGAAGATGGGAAAGGGCAGCAGTTTCAAAATTTTGCCCCGGCTTAGAAAAATCGGAGATCCGGCACCGAGTACTTTTTAAATAACTACAATAATTTTGTATTGAAGGAAATTTGCTTGTTTATGCAGCTTACTTTGTTTGAAGCATTTGCATGTAGGATAGATGTATAGAGTACGACTAAGATTAACTTACTCGTGTACTTCAGTCTTCATTCAAAACGTCACGGGGAACTACTTTTTCCGTATCAAAATATGAAAATGGAGAGGGAGTATAGTTTTCGTCCTGAAGTAATGCGTTTGACCAAACTGAGATGCAGTTTGAAATGATTATGTTTCACTATTTGTGTTCGTAGCCTCATCATATAAGGAGAAAAGAAAAAAAGATCACATAGAATTTGTAGTCGAAGCAATTTTATCGACAGAAGATGGTTGAAATGCCAACGCCAATCACTGATGTGGTTAGATTTTTTTGGAGCGGGATGCAGTTTGATTTCGTGGGGGGAGATGCATTTAGTTTAGTCCTTTCCCATTGTCAAAACAAGAAATTTTCTGAGCATCAGTGAGGGGGGAGGGGATGGTATATCCCTAAATCAAAACCCTGGATACACCCCTGACTCCAGTTGATTTGTAACTCCTACTCATGGAGCTGAAAATGTTTTGGTGATATCTTCTTCAGCAGCACTACAGCTTGGTGCAAACCAGGCTTTTTCTGTCTGCTTTCTCCGGGTAGTACAACTTTTTTCTAGGTTTCTTCACCTGTATAAATAGGTGGTTCTACTTATATAGTACCGCTATGTTCCCAAGATCTCCAAATCTTTCTCTATGCCATCCAACCATCTTGTTGCCGGTCTTCCTCTTTTCCTAGTACCCTCAATTTTTGAAAAAGTTATTTTTTTTAACTGTGTTTAAATCTGCACGTCGAAAATACAGGATACTTGATAGTTAAAAAAGAGAGCTTGGGAAAAAAATTATTCAAGACAAGTGTTCTGGATGAAAATTCAAATCCAATGATACTAATTAAAGTCATGCGCGCAAGAAATTACTTGTCGAGCTCACCCTTCCCAAAAGAATGCAAACAATTTACGATACACAGCAATTCTGATACCAAAGTTTTCCAGCTCAATGGAGGTCCTCATATCTTGAAGACCTTTTTCAACTCTGTATCACTAACAAACAACTAAAAGCGAGTTTTAATAGCTTATCACCGCCATACAATCGCGAAGAGAAGCGTTTGTTTAAATTACTTTCCCTTTCTTCCAGCCAGAATTGAATGCTTTAGTCTTTTTTTTTAAAGCTGAACAAAGTGAATGGGGACCTGATAGTTGACACCTTCAATTTTCCTGAAACTTTCAGGATATTTTATTAGTATGGTGATAAGAAAAATTGAAGCTTCTTTTCTCTCAAATTTGACTTGTTGGCTCTCGAGTAGAAGCATAAACATTGAAAGCGCGCCGATTTAAATAATTTTTTAAAAATATTAAACTTAAACAAATTATTTAAAAAATGATCAGATCCTATGTTTTTAAGCATGCTTTTTCAGAAAAAAATACTTTTAAAATTTTGGAAACGACCCCATTATAAAGCTATTTTTATTCACACACAAAAATAAAAATCAACCCTCCATGGAGCGATTGGCTCCAAAATTGAACCAACGCCTCTTTACATATGGATTCATATTTATTCCAAATTTCATCCAGAAAGTAGCATTACTTCTTGAGATATGGCACTAACAATGGGAAAAAAAAAAGAATTTTCGATTGCGCCACCCCCTTTTCAGCTGTTGACGCCAAAATAGAATCAGCTCTTATACTCTCTAAGGGCTACTTGTCGATAAATTTTTGTTCGATTTCGTTCATTACTTCTTGAGATACAGCAGTCACAATTGACGACAAAAAACGTTCTATAGCTCAACCCCCCTTTGAGCTATTGACACCAAAATCGAAACAACACCTGTACCTGTTAAGGGCAACATATGGACCAAATTTGTTTGATCCCGCCAGTTACTTCTTGGGGAAAAGCAGGCACGCATAACTCAAAAAACGTCCCATTGCTCCACCTCCTTGAAGGAATTCGTGCCAGAAACCAATGGGCACAAGTTCACATAGGAGCACATATGTGTACGAAATTTCGTTCGATTTCATGCGGTAGTTTTTGCTGTAGAGCGGCCACAGAAAACTGATCACACACTAACACAGATATTTCCCTAAAATGGTCGAAATGGACTCAGCACACCTCAAAACGTTCGAATTCGTCAAAATTGGAAATTCAAAAATTCGCACGAATCCATTACTTTCTTCTATATATTAGATATTGAAGAAAGTAATAATTGAATCTAAGTTAATCGATTATCATTGGGCGGAACAAGTAATCTGATTAGAACCAATTATTGTTGTATGTTACTCGCCTTTGGATTTTTTTTTTCTGTCCATTTACCAAACTGCATCGTTGACGATGATACTGATACCTTCACTTAACCCTTGCCACCCGTAACTAAAAATGGCGGCATTTCGCCTGGAGTGTCCAGAGAATAACGCTGTCGTAATAGTCAGATTTTGCAGCTCTTATCGGGGCTCGTAAAAAGAGATGCAAAACCGGGGGAGAAAAGGAGGAATAAATTTTCGCCCACGAGAAGAAAGGCGACCAAAAAGAAGTTACGCAAGATCGATTGCCGGACTGTCTAAAGGAGGATAAATGTGCGGGGGGGACGGGGTACGTGCCTATCAGTGGACGAACAGCGTTTTGCAATAAAGTTGCCACGGGGGTCATGAAGAATGATGGGGTCCGGCAGCGGGCACGTGGCGGCCGTAATGGAACAATGGGTTTTAAGGCGTCGTACGTCATCATTTTGCTTCGTCTGGGACGTCACTTTATGAATTTTTCTTCGCTTTTGCGTCTTTTTACCTGCGTCTCGAGTGCCCGGGTGTTATAACCTAATAAAAAGGGGAGGGAAATGCTTGGGGAAGGGAAGTCCTAATCGCCAGGCAGAGAGAGAACTTCGGAAGAATTTGCCTCCCTTGGTCAGTTTGGTTTTGGATGTTTATTTTGACTTTATAGCCGATGTTGCGATAAAAATTGCATCAATGCAAGAATGAAAAAGTGTTTCCCAGCCGTTTTCTTTCAGCAGGCTGTTGGTTCAAGTTTCAGTTCGACTACATCAATAGTAGGATTAAAAATGAAGTATGAAATGAATTTAGTGACATTTTGAATGAATGAAACACACACACATATTTTTTAACGGGGCGCCACGAACTAAAATTTTTGGGAGGGCAGAAGTTCTTAATTTGCGGAATGGAGCTCCAAATTTTGCCGAATGATAATTCTTTTGCCGAATAAAAATATTTATGGAAGGTCACATTGCCCTCCCGGGACCTTCCATTCCCCGTCCGTGAGCTCTGCCTTTTAAGCTCATTACATTGACGTATCAGGGCCTGATTTCTAAGTAGGCCGTGGCCTAGTGTCCCGAATTTTTAATTGTCCCCGAATGGTTAACATTGTTTTAGCCAATAGCTAAAATTGTAGGGTTTGACTACAAGCCACCCCGAAAAAGAGCTTGACTTTGGGCCTTCCGATATCTTAATCGGGCCGCGGACCCTGCTTATTATAAACATGACACAAGGCAAGGGGAGTCATTAAAATCAGCAGTGTGAACAAAATTACCTTGTTAAGCAATCAATGACTGCTTACTGTTTTTAATGCAGATAACTATTTTGACGTTTCGCTGATTTATTTATTTTTCATTCGCTTTCGTGAAATTTGAAGAACAATCTGTTTGTGGAATGCTAAGCCCCAGATTGTTCGAGAGAACTTTCTTTTTGTGTAGTAGACTTCGAAACTTTTCAAAAATACGACTGCTTACGAGATGTACATTTAAATTTCCTTCATTCTGTAATATATTAACATGTTTTGGCTATAGGACTTTTTATTATAGGGATTTGCAACAAATATATGATAGTATATTTCAACAAATGATTGTTTTAAGTTTGGACTAGTAACAAAATTAGTAGTTTTCATAAGCGATGTTATTTTATTGTGCACATAAAACACATTACTTTTACTTGTGCATAGCAACTTACAGTTTAACTACGGATTGTATGGAATTCGAACTCTAATGAACTATAGAGGGCACTGCAGCCACCGTCTAATGCAAATAAAAAAGGTGAAACAAACGCATGCCGAAGCGTATAAAATGATAACACAAGGTCAACATGATTTTTGTTTCTGGCTTTTGAGTATTAAATTGTGGTTTGTTTTATGTTTCTAATAAAGGGAAAAATAATTATTTTGATCAAAGTTTGTTTTTGTAGAAACTAGAGGATTTTTTTGAATTCTAAAATGAAATACAGAATTTTTTTTTAAAGACTCAAGTAGAATTTTTTTTGCTGAACATTATTCCTTTTAATTTAAAAATAATATAATAAATAATAGCACATAAACGTAAAATAATAAAATTCAAGCTCAAAAAAGAAAGTTTTGGTGATTTTTTTATGCTTTTATGAACTGTCTCGTATTAAACTCTAAATATAATCTCCCATCATATTCTCATTATTCTGTCCTTGGTGACGTTTTTCAAAGTTCATCACATCTTGGTGAAAACGCTCTCCTGGCTCCTATGAGTAGGCACCCATATTATCTTTAAATTTGTTTAGGTGAGTGTGTAGCATATTAAGTTTATTCGACACTTCTACAATCCCTAATTTTAAAGCTGTCAAGCATGTTTTTAATGAATTCTTGATAGTTGTTAGCTCTGTTGTTTCCGAGAAAACCATTCATTACTGCTTTAAGACTCTCCCAAGCTTGTTTTCTATTAGGATTGAGTAATTATGTGAACTCATCACTGGTCATTATTATTTTTTATTTGTGGTCTAACGAAAATACTCAATTTAACTTTGGCTTCAGGTAATTTGGGGAATAATTTCTTTAAATATTCAAAAGCTCTAGAATTTTGATCCAGAGTTTTCACAAATTGCTTCATTATGCCTGATTTTATATGTAATGGTAGCATCAATATATTCTTCGAGTTTACACTTGGTTCCAATTTGACATTATGTTTCTCTATCTGAAATTCGACTCATCAGGCCATATGCACTGTTGGTAATGTACTGAATTTGCTCTGCTATCCCATAAGCAAAGATGACAAGGTATACTTAGTATGCCCTTGGATTCCCACCAGAAAATTAACCATCTTGAAATCTCCTATTACTGGCCAATCATATTCTGTATATTTGAATTTCTCCAGTACCATTTTAACCCTATCGTCAATTTCCTTGCACATTACAGAATGTGCTAAGGGAAGACTGGGTAATTGGTTTCCGTTGTGAAGAGACTGATTTTAAGCTTTTTGCAGAGCTATCGATGAAAAGTCGCCAGTCAGAATATATGCATGGTATTCCAATGTTCTCGAACAATCCCGTCACGTTATTACAGTAACAAAATCCATCTTCTTTGTTTAAAAAAAAAAAAAAAAAAGACAATCGCTTTGATCAGTTATTTTCACATCATTTGCAAGCAAGTTCCACTGTTTTAATCGGGCTCTTAGAGTGTGCTTTATTCTTGGGGTCTCGTACTAAATCATTGAACTCTGTCGAGCTGATGAGTGGAATCCTAATGTTGACGCTATCAACTTTCTCCAAAAATATTTTCCTTTATTTTAAAAGGGGGAGGGGGTGCCAAAACGAGGTCGTGCCCCTGTTCGGAAATGGCCTAGTTACGTCCATGAGCAGACGATGAATTTGCAAGTAGCAGATTCAAAAACCAATTCTTTATCAATTTTAAACTCCAAAACATATTTCTTGACGTAAAACAGACAAAAACAAACTTTAAAAGTTATGGAGAGATATTTTAGTGTTTTTTGATGGATAGTATCAGAAGTCATGCATTAAAACAGAAACACAGAAAAAAAACGTTCTTTTTTTTTGTTAACCTGTATCATAAGCTTAGTAAGTTTTGTTTCGATGTATGATTATTTTGTTTTATTCTTTTGAAATTAATTTTTTAAGACTTGTGGATATTCTGATCCACGCAGAAAGAAATGAGAAATCAAAAAGCATTACTAAACGTCAGAAATTAATGCAAATCACTTAATTCGTAGTTCGCAAGCAGCCATTTCCACAATGTTGAATTCGATATTCATCAATTCTTCATGGAACTGTGTTTTCATTGCGGCGATAAGTCTGACAAGTTACTGTAGTGGAAACATCGTGGTCCGTCTTATTGGCACCATATTTTGTGATATAAGCTAACTAATTAAATCATTTTTCGTGTTCTTACTGTTGAATGCAAACATAAAGGATTAATGGATTTTTACACTAAGGAAAATGCTGTAGTATACTGTTATAGTATTGACTCTGTAATGGATGTATTCATTTTTTAATATCAAACAGATGAGACTTGGTATTAACTCTTTTGAAACTAGTTTAAAAGCAATACTGTTGCATAACTGAAACACGTTGCGTTCGCTATGACTAGCATATTCGGTTAAAATGAGAGAGGTATATGGATATTTGTAGATTTTTTTTTTCAGATAAATATTTAACACAACACATATCATGGGACGATTATTTTTGGCCTAAAATTAAATTAAACAAATTTCATTGCCTGCTTGGGTTTTACACACTGCTGTTTTCTCCTTTGCGAATGGGATAGCAAATGACAAGAAGGATTTAAAAAAAAAAAAAAAACACTTTACTTGTTATTCGAATGGACAACACTTATTCAAAAACTTACTAAAGCTGTAACTTGCTGAATTTGAATACTTAAAACCAGTACTTCTCCGCATTATTGATGTAAAGCGAAAAAACGCATTTTCGGAGGGGCCCCCATTGTTCAAGCGAATAAATTCTTGCTTATTAATGCTAGACACTTAAGAGAAATGTCCCTAATGCTGAATACAGAAATAACTGAACAATAGCTAACTTTTTGCTCATTATTTTAGCATTAATCATGCATGTGAATATGTGTATTTCTTTCAAACTTCAATCTAATGTTACACAAAATCTGTGGGTGATGGAGAAAAACTGTTTACATATTTGAATTCAGCGCATCATTTTACACTAGGACCAGGTATTTTCCAACATGTAAGAGAAAAAAAGTTTTTTTTTTTTTTTGAGCAATCACGATTGCTTATTGCTTTCATTTAATCGTCCTTGGCGTTTGGTTCCTTTTTCAGCTTGAACCAGGGACACCAGCACCACCGCCCACCGATCTCTGCAGGCGCGGCTCCGAGCACTGCCTTCTGGAATCCGTTTCTCCAGGTCGGTTCGTCCATGTCCTACACACACGGGCGCTCATACACACACACACACACACAAGCCTTACACAAGCCATACACACGCTTACATGCATACACACAGGTCTACGCACAGACACACAAACCTACACATGCACGCACGCGCTTCTACACATACACACACGCCTGCACACACACACACACACAACTATACACACGTAGCCGCCCAGGACAAGGGCTAGGCTTGGGGGGACAGGAGCTGTTTCTAGAAACAATAGCCCCCAATGAGTAGGGCCTTGTCGCAACTCGTGATTGCGAAAAACATAATTTGAATTCAAAATTTTAGAATTCAAGTTAATTTTTTTTGTAGTGTTACTTTTTAATTAGGTTTAGATGAAAGCCCTAATTCTTCAGCTAATGTTATCAAATCCTCCTTCCGAGCTTAAGATGATAAGAAAAACCTCATCTTTTCATAAATTCACACAAAAGAAGGAAAATATTTTGCCTGGTAAAACGTTATCTTCTTTCCAAAAAAAAAAACAAAAAAAAACAAAGACACGTCGAATGCGTTAACAAATACTCATAACAAACTGTCTATGTTTACATCAACAGACGCATGTGGAATGCAATGTTTTACCTTTTTCTTTAAATTTATAAATCACCGCAAGGTAGAGCATTCGAGCGCTGGAGTTGCGAGTTGGCGAACATCCAGTTAAGACAAGTCTGTCTGAATGAGAGGGAAAAGTAAAAATTAGAAGCGCGTATTCCTCTCATTTGAATGAAACCCTGCTTAATTTAGAGGCTAACATACATTTGCAAATGCTGACATCCCTGAAAACTAATAGATGCGTCCATTTCCGCCAGTAAACCGGATATTTGCCTTTCCATACAATTTGTGGTCAAACAGTACCTTACCTTATTCTTTGACCGAAATTATTGGTCAGTGTGGCGATGCACCGATATGCAAACGAGCACACTAAAGTAAAGTGATTGACTTTTCGACCAAGGCCCTAACAAGCCAAGATGATGCTCAAGCCCTGGTCAAATTTCGTGCTCCTCTCTCTAGAAATCCGCTCGCTTTCAGAATATTAAATTTCAAAAATAGAGAAAAAGCAAGAAATTAACCCTATTTTGTTGTCTCTAAAATTATGGTGCTCGGTCCACGGGCCAGCAGGATCGTGCATTAATCAGGCCCTAAGGTTGAGGTGAATGACGAGACTGAACGCTGGAGAGTAACAACTGCTGTCTGGACGCCATGACCAGCTTGAAATCTTTTTAAAAATTTTAAGCTGTTTTGTTTTTTCGGTTTTACCTTTTAATATTTTTAAATAAATGTTCAAACATTCATTGTGTCATGTGCTTAACTTTAGAACTTGCACCAACGCCTAAATTGGACAAAATTATGAAAAAATGAGTTAAACAACAAAAATTTAAAAAATGAGTTATTCACCTGGATTGAAAAATAAACTGACGTACTATGAGATGGAAAAATGATTTAATTCAAATTCTGTATTACTGTGCCATCTAATGAACAAAATGTCAACCCACCTCCAAGAAACTGGGTATTGTGTGAGAAGCAAAAACCAGTTGATGTGCTATTTGAATCGATTTTTTCAGAAAGGGCATAAGTCACATTTTTTTTTTTCGAAATTGAATCAGCTGTGGTTTTACCATATTTGTACGTAAAGAAATCGACTAGTGTAGCAGGGAAGTTAATCCTTGTACAACAAAGCACTTTATTTATGGGCCACGTTTTTAGGCTACTTTCCCAGTAAAAGTCAGAGAAAGAAGAAAAAAGCATGAAAGAAGGCATAATGCATCTTAAAAATATTGCGAAAAAAAAGTCAAAAATAAATAAAATAATTAGACACTTGGCCAAAAATTAAAAATTGGAAAGTGGGGTATTGAGATGGAGAAAAATGTCTGACTGTCCACCCCCCCCCCCCCTAAAAATTTTGAGTGAAACTTTTTTGTTCGAAAGATCTCGACTAGGACACCTCATTCCCGCGTATTTCACTTTTTGATTTGAATAATTTTTCGTTCAATTTTGAACAGTTAAAAAAAAAAAATTTAACATTAGTGCCTACGGGGAAATTCAAGGCAATCCCGAACATAGAGGCGAATTTGCTTCAAAAAACTTGAATGGAAAAAGTTTTTGATAAAGAACCCAAGCAATAGAAAATATCTTTTTGATTTGAACAATTTTCCGCTCAATTTTGAACAGTTCAAATAACTTAACATTAGCGCCTAAGGGAAAAGTGGAAGTCAATATAGATTCCGAACTTAAAGGCGAATGTACGAGTACTTCAAACAAATTTTGTTGTAAATATCTCTAAACGAACAACTCTTGACTCCGACTCTGAGAGTTTTGGGGCACTTGACTCAAACTCCGATTTCTGTGCCCGAAAATTAGTCGGACTCCGACTCTCTGACTTCGTAGCTTTAACAAAAACTTTACACACGGAGGAAAAATGACTAACTCTCCGACTCTCAAAAATTTGACTCCGACTCCGATTCTTTTCTCCCTAAATAAGTCCGACTCCGACTCCACAAAAATTGGCAGAGTTGCATTCTTGAGAGGAAAATCGGACCGATTCCAATTCCGAGCCTTTGAATTAAAAACTTCGGCCTTCCGAATCCAACTCTTTTGTCAAAAATGAGATTGACTCCGCCTCCGACGCCATAGTTTTTACATTGAAATAATTATTGTTGATATGATTTGTTTTTATTTTCACGCTAATGTTTTAATTTATGTATTCAGTGTTTGGCGGAGATATTCGCAACTCCAATAAACTATAGCGGCGTTGCAGCCACTGTCTAATGGCGGATGAAAAAGGTAAAACAAACATATGCCGTAACTTATAACTTGCTTTGACGCTTTGTGAATGACAGTAATGTTTCATCGTGTTTGTGGGAAACTTTCTTTTCTATTCTTCTGAAATTACATTACACCACAAACTGTCTGAGGCTTGTAATTTCCTCCAAAGAAAACACGTGGAATGAAATGTTTTCCTTTTTCGGTAGCATTGTTAATCACCGCAATGTAGCGCATTCGAGCTCTGGAGTTGCGAATTCATGTTTCTATATAAAGATATGCGCAGACGATTTTTATTTATTTATTTATTGAGCAATCACGATTGCTTATTGCTTTCATTTGACCGTGCTTGATGTTGTGGTTCCTTTTTCAGCTTGGACCATGACACCAGCACCACCGTCCACCGGCCTCTGCAGGCGCGGCTCCGAGCACTGCCTCCTGGAATCTGTTTCTCCTGGTCGATGGCATCAATGTCCTACACACACACACACGGTCATACACACAAGGCTTTACACCCGTACACACACGCCTACGTGCACACACACAGGTATACAACCACACACAAGCCTACATAGCACGCACGCGCGCCTACACATACATACACACATACAACTATACACACGTAACCGCCCAGGAGGAGGGATAGGCTTGGGAGGACAGGAGCTGTTTCTAGAAACAATAGCCCCCAATGAGTAGGGCCCTGTCGCTACTCGTGATTGCGAAAAACATAATTTGAATTCAAAATTTCAGAGTTCAAGTTAATTTTTTTTTTCATTTATTTATTTTGATAATAAAAATTATTTCTTTAAGTTTACATTTTGTTGTTTTTTATTTATTTTGAAAGTACATTAATTGTATTTTGGCAGCAGGGGAAAAGCAAACGATTTTTTTTTTTTTTTTGATATGATGTATTTATTTTAATAAGTTTATTAATTTTTTTTTTTTGAAAGTGGTTAAAGGATTTTTTTTAACAGAAGAAGTGCATTTTAGCTACTTTGTTTAAAAGGTATGCTGCTATTTTATATGTTAGTTCTTTTTTCTTTTCTTTTTACGCATCTAATTTTTTAGATGAGTGAGGCATATTTTATTCCTATAAATCAGCTTAAAATATTAAAAAATTATGTTTGAAATAATTTGCGATTTTAGCTACTTTTAAGAATATTGATCAGATACTAGGAAGTCGATATTAATATACGGGAAAGTAGGTTCATTTAGTTCTGGATGGAACTTCCTGTTAGTTTAGTGAAGAAAGGTCCTAAGTCCCGAGCCTACGCCCTTTATGCACTAAACGCGAAGGAAGGAATGGTAGGACGCAATGTGAATATAAGGCAAGATCATAGAAGAACTATATTTTTTGGCAAAATTTGTTTAATGAAATAAAAACAAATAACTCTTTTGATCTAGCATTATTACGGTAATGGTAGATTTGTCAGTTAGGGGGGTTAGGTGGGTGGGGATTCGAAATCACGGAATTGGAATGAAATTCGCTAATTTCTCAGGGGTTTTATCAACATCACTCTAGGAACTGCGAAAAAACTCTATGCTTTCAGTGAGATATACGCTGGTCAAAATAAAAACAACATTGCAGGAGTCTTTTTCTAGAAATAACGCTGAAAAAATTTAACAAAATTGCTGATGACTTTCCTCTGAGAGGACATTCGTTTGTCCTTTGCGACCGGGATTTTGGGACAGTAAAACGAATGTTAAACAGATATGACAGATTATTACCATGTGAAATCTAATCTCTTAAAAGTGAAATTTTGAAACTTACATCAAGATTCACCGTCAAATCTGTTGAAAACATTAAATCTGTAACTGCCCATCACTTTTTAAGAGGACTTATCTTCCCAAATTGAGATTGTGGAAAAAGATTCTACTTAGCGACAAATGTTCAATTCTCAATATTCATGATGTTTGAATATTCGATAGAACACCAAAGGAACGGTTTCAGGCTAGTTATTTTACAGACAGTTTTCAAGAGAATATTGCAAAGTAACGCTTGTAGTCTGAACTACGTTTGAAATATTGAGTACAAAGGGAAAATTTTCATATCGTACAAAGAAATTAAACTCTTCAAGATTATTATTTAGTGCATTTTGAACATAATCATACTGATATGTACATCGAAAAAAAGCAAGACGAGAAAAAGGGGAAAATACAAGATGTATTTTCTTAAGATAATGAATTTATGCAAGCGAACTTCACCAATTATTTTTGTCCCTTTGTTATATTGATTTTCATTATGATAAATCAGTTTGAAACAAATCTGTTATACTTGATTTACATTTTCATCACTCTAAACTTTTAGGACATTTATTAAAGAAAGGACATAAGTCCAAATTAATAAATTTTTTAAAAATTAATTTCAGTGATGAAAAGAAGCGTAATTTTAGGTGAGGTAATGATTCTATTTGGGGCTGAATTAGTCAGAATTTTTTTTGCAGAATTTAGTTCATTTATAAATGAAATAATCACTTTTTGTTGATTCCTGAAACGTTTCATAAGTTGGACCTTATGACTTTTCTAAAATAATCAATTCAGTTGTGGTTCACTGATTATTAATTGCAATCGTTACATTGGAATTAATGGTTCAGTCAGAACGTTCTAACGGACGTTAAAATAACATTGCATCTATGGAATAGCAAACGGGAGCAGTGGCGGATCATGCGATTTTGGGGCCCCAGGCGCAACCTATCCGGAGGCCCCCTTTAATTGACACAATGAAAGTGATATGGTTTCCTATATTTACAATGCAAAAAATCATATTTTTTTTAATCAACAAGCTTGGGGGGGGGGATTATTCTTATTTAAAAAGGAAAAACAACGATATTTCTGACAAAAAAAGTTTACTGCGAAAAATTTTGTCTTTGTTTTTTGGTAATTTAGGTAGTGCAGGGTGTGAGATCCGAACCCCAATTTCAGACCATCTAGCAAAATCGCAGCTTTCCCCTGTTTTTCAATGCGCATCATTCAGTGGCGCAACCAGAGAGAAAAACAATCTTAGGGGCGGGAGGTTTTTTTCATTTGGCCCAGAAAAAAAGAGAGAGGAGAAAGAGAACCTTTAATTGGATAGCAAAAAAAAGAAGAGAGGGGGGTCCGGGGGAGAATTCTCCCCCGGGAAAAATTTTAAACTCGTAGTTTTAAAAACGCAGTTTTAGACTTTCTTTGATGATGTTAGGGGGCACAAAGGTGCAGCTGCAGGCAGGTCCGGATCTGCGCACCCGCAGACCCCGTAGTGCGGGGGTGCACCTGGTTTTTTTACGGCCCAAGAAATTGAAGAAAAAACTGAAAAAATCTAGCACTGTAAGACTTATTAACGTTACAAATATACACTGCTGGCCTCTGAGGCCCTACAAATTTTCTTGTAGGGGGTCCGAAATTTATAGATCCGGTCCTGGGTGCAGGGGTCTCAGCGGAAAGTTGTTGAAATTGAAGTCCTAAAAACACGATTATAGGTTATATTTATTGACGTTAGGGTAAGGGATGGAGCTCAGGGACTGCCTTTAATCGATTTTTTTTTTCAAAACAATAGATAGAGATCAATTCCTCCTCCCCCCCCCCTTCCCAATTTTCGAAACTGTATAGTTTCAAAAATACAACAGTAGACAAACTTTACGGGATATTTAAAATGTGATGAAAACCTTCGTGAGAGATTTGCTTTTGTTTCTTTCTTGAAAATTGTACAGTATAATGAAATCCATACTTAAAGGATAACTTAATAGGCAAGACCGGTTATAGTTTAGACACATTTTATATTTTGATTTTTGTTATATTTGTTATTTTATATTTTTCTTTACGAGGGTTACGTACCAAATCAAAATTTCATCGGATGCAAGCACTATTTTCTTATTAAATAATGATTTCAAACCTTTGTAGAGATAATGTATTCGCAACAATAATATCTTAAATTTCTTCTCGAAATTTATTAACTATACTCAACGTGAGTCAAGTAGATACACAAAAGAATAAACTGTTGCGCTGAAGTAATGAGCGAAATGAAGTTTTTAAGGATTGTTTTGAAAGAAGATTTTCACAAAATATTTTGTTCGAGTGAGATGCTAAAAGTAAATTTGATTTAGTTAATGTAAATAAATTATGGCTATCTTCTCCGAATTACGCTCTTTTAAATATTTCTGGAGTAATTTCATTCATTTGAGGGTTTTTTTTTTTTTTTTTTTGAGCAATCACGATTGCTTATTGTTCTCATTTGACTGTTTTTGGCGTTACGCTGATTTTATTTTTCCGCTAGCAATCTCTGCCAGCACCACCGTCGCGTCCACCGGCCTCACGATGCTGCTCCTCTTACGAAAACCGTCTCCAGGTTGCGTCCATGTCCTACAAACACACGCATACACACACACGCCTACACACTCATGCCTGCGCACAGACACAAACACACACTCCTACACACATACACACACTCATGCCTGCACACAAACACATATGGCTACATACACATATACGCACACTCATGCCTGCACACAGACACAAACACATATGTCTACATACACACACACGAACGCCTACACACACAGTACTGCAGACACAACACGCACACACATGCATACATACACACACACGCACCCACACACATGCGCCTACACAAACATACACGCTTGTGATTGCGAAAAACATAATTTGAATTCAAGATGCCAAAAATTCAAAAAAAAATTTTTTTTGAGCAATCACGAATTGCTTATTGATTATTTACTTGACCAAAGTTGATGTTGCTCTGATTTTTCAGATTACCATGGCGATGGCTGTTTTTATTATTTATTTAGAGAGCAAAATTTTCGTAGTCATAGTTACAAATCGTCTGAGGCCAGGGGCTTCAAATAGGGAGGGGGTGAGAGGGGCGGTTGCACTCCCAAATTTTTCACTCAGAATAATAAAAAAAATGGTCAATTCATTTAAGATAACTTATAAAATCATTTGCCTGCATTTTCAGAACAGAAAAAACTGATTTAGAATAATTATTTTCCTTAACGAAAGAAGTAGTCTCTTCATATGGGTTAAATATGTCAAAAATGCGTAGTCTATGTTATGATCGGGCATCTTGTATGAGATGCCGGTACAGTGTTGAGACTCCGCAATTTTTACGCGTAAACTCCATGTCATTTTACATAAATTTTAATGCTCATGTTATATTTTAATGTTTAGCTAGTAAGTATTCATTGACTCCTTGTACTAGAAACACATTTTAGTAACTCGATGTATTATATGCTTTCTTAGAAACTCTTTGTAAAGCTATGCTCTTTTTGAAAAACATCCTATATCAAAAAATACTTTCACGTCTACAAATATATCTTGATGCTCTTTACTTGACAATCTCTGAGTGACACACGATGGTATTCAAGAGTTAAATCTATAAAAGTCCCCTGAACGAATTACTGGAAAGCGACTTTTTCAATGATAGGAAATCTGATGTCATTTTGATAGGTATGACTTTGTTTGAATTTTCGTTTACTGTACTTATATTGTGGAGCGTTTTTTTGAACAATGCTACACTCTATCACAAAACTTTCAATCCGTTAATCATAATTCATGGATTGACAATTGAAACTTAGTAATTTTCGAACAAAATGATCAATTCAGTTTCTCAAGAAATTGAGACAGGATTTGATTAGATACATTTATCATTGGTCTTAAGTTCAATATTACGTAGATCGGTTACAGAAAACAAAAAAGAAAATATTACACTTATAAGTTAAATTTATAGCATGAGGGAAGAAGAACTGTTTTGTGAATTGCGCGACTATACTTTTTAATGACGCAAAACAAATACTAGCCCAATTTAAAAAGTTTTCTTGGTTATTTTACAGAGAAGAATCTGAAGGAAATGTGTTTTTTAACATAACTTTCTTGCTTCCATTGTTTTTTGACTGTTTCAATCAGGTCAGTCATTTGAAAGATGACTTTTGTGTCTCGCTCTCAACATCAAAATTGCCTTATTATTCTTAACATTAAAACCATTTTGTTATCACTTTCTGTTAACCAATATGTATTTTATACCATACTGAGGAAAATCCTGTTCAAGAAAATCGACCCCCCAAACGAAATTCTGAAAATACCGCCCCTGTCTGAGGCTTAGCTCAAGCAGACTTGGCATTTAAAAAAGGCTTTTTTTGCGTAAAATTAAGTTTTTCAGAACAAAAAACTTATCTAGATGAAATTAAACAGCAAAAATTCATCTAAATACAAAATTTAAAGATAACTAATTCCCATCTTTTGAAATTGATAAGAAATAAAAATACATAACGTTATACGCTGCAAATAATCTTTATTATAAGTGTACCTACTGGTCGATATGGGCTATTAATTCTTCATCTGTATTACCGCATCCGAATCACCATTTCTTTTTTGTGGATATGTCTTGTATTACCAGGAGGGTGTAGAGAAATTTTGGGACCCATCACAAATAAAACTTTTACGGGCCCCCTCCATATTATTTACCCCTACTATTTGGGCCCCCATCAGGCTCGGGCCCGGGTCAACAAGTGTCCCTTCTCCCCCCCCCCTGTACTCCGCTAATGCGTATTACCAATTCTAGAAAATCCAAAGTCATAATATGACGGGTGTAACGTTCTTGACCATTTCCATTATCTTCCATTTGTAGAAACAAGAAACCCAACGTGTAGGTACTTATCGCAATTCATGATTGTAGAAAGCGTAATTTGAATTCAAGAAGTCGAAATTCAAATGCGAATCCTGGATGCTCTTTTTGTTTTTTTTTTTTTTGTGTGTGTGTGTGTGTGTGTATAGGGGGGGGGTCATTTCTAAGCCTTTCTGGAAAAAGAAAATAACCATTAAAATTTGTGAGCCTAAGTATAATTCGGTTTCAACTAGATCTAAACGCAATGTATCAACTTGACCGAAACAACACCATTACGTTAACTCAGAAACGTGGGAAAAAAACATCAGCGAATATCAGAAACTTCTGTTAGGAAAAATTATGTCTTCTATTCAAGGAACACAAATCTTGGTTTAATATGATATAACTACTTAAACACACTACGCGACAGTTGAAAACAAACTATAAAAATTTACTTTTGTGCGCAAGAAAGCATTTTTTTTTTTTTTACGGAAAACTTGCAAACAAAAAAAGACAGCTGTGGAATAATCATAACTCGGCGGCAGGGCTGTGGAGTCGGAATCGGGATCATTTTAGGGTAAAGGAGTCGGAGTCGTTCGAAAACATGTCGACTCCGACTCCGGGTTTCATTTTTTTCTTTAATTTTTCCTGACTCTCCTTGCATTTTTTTAAAAATTAACTACTAATTAATTTGATTACGTGTATAAATACCTACTAATAGGAAAATAACTCATTGTGGCAACCAACTGGCTTGATTGTTTATCGAATTTTCTGTAACAGCTACCTACGCCGTCTCCTAGTTTGCTTATTTTCTAACTTAATTTAACTGATAGCAAACAATTTTGTTGCCTAACATTTTCTAAATAATTACTTTGAAATAAAAATAATATATTTTTTACCTCGATCTCTGTTATAAAATAATAAAAGGAATGCATGTATCGCTTGAGCAAGTCGAGAAACTTTTCAGGGTGCTTGGTAAATTCAAAAGAGTGTTGGTACGAAAGCACAAATACAAAAGATCCGATAAAATATAGGGGATAATGTTGTACCTTGGAACACTTTTCATATTTTAATTTTTAACGTCAATTATTTGAATCAAATTTAAAATCTAAAAGTCACATTAAAATAGCCCAACATACTTCTATAGAATATATATATTTTAATTCAGACAATTTGAAAATAAAACGTTGCCAGCCATTTAAAGTATAACTTCCAAGCTACCCCAAAGTTCAACATCCTATTGTACCTTGGGACACATCCTGTTGTTCTATGGGAAAGTCTTCATGATTCAGGAAACAGCCTTTTTATACTTGAACCAATTTTGCACCAGAAAAGAAAAAGTTGTTTAAAAGACTACATATAAGATTAGAACATTGTTCCATGTTCCTAAACATATCTTAATTATTAAGAATCATGCATATGTTGTACCTTGGAACGTGTCCTAAGGTACAAAATGTTTGGCTTTCCTAAGGTACAATCACCAATTTAATGAAAACCAAAATGATGGTCAATCTAGAAGCACTATAAATAATTTGCTTATGAGAAACTAATGAAAGTACTTCTCTTTTATAACAGAATAAAATTCAGTTGACTAAATTTACAAATACATACAAAGACGGAAAATGAAATGAAAAAGAAGAAAATATTTACTTTTGAGTCATGAAATTCGCTTTCTCTCACAAAATCGTCAATTTTACTCCTTTGATGCTGATTTTTACTATGGCACCATTTAGGGTGAAAGGTTACTATTAGAGATTATAAAAACATGGCTGCTAAAAATAGATTCTTAGAAATTAGCAGTGCCCCAAGGTACAACACCCCCCCCCCTAAATGTTTTTTTAATTCTAAAAATTTTATCTAAGAAAGCTTGGTTAACACTGAAAAGTACAAAATAAAATTAGTATATGATTTATTGCTTACAACACTCAATAATTATAATTAATCCTAAAATCTTCATATTAAGGTTCATTCTGAAGCCGTCAATTAAAAAATTAAAATTAAAAATTGAGCCAAGAAATGTAGGTATCTAGTTAAAGCTATTCGTACAAAGCTGTATACCGCCGCATTTTGTGTAAAATTTGCTCCAGACGTACATGTACACGACCTCTCTCCGCAATATAGTGCAATATTTTTGTTGAAATTTTTAAGATGAAATTTAAGATTTATTATTGGGGAATTTTTTCAGAATTAAAGAATCTCAATTTTTATAAACTCTGAAATTAAGTTGAGGTGTCACCCACCAGATGAGTGCCACCCGGGAGGGAGGGGGAGGGGCGCCACCTCTCAAGAAAAGTTTTTGACTTAGCAAAAAAGTTTTTTTTTCTTTCAAAACTCTTGCTCTCACTCTTCTCAGTGCTTTCAAAAATTGAAAACACATGATTTGATCAGCATCTGTTAAACATTAAAGGGGAGCAAATTAATCTTTTTCATTTTTTTAAAAAATGGGACTTTTTAGTAATCTTACTTTAGAAATCGCACCTATCGGATAATTTGATTTTCATATTGAATTTCTAACGTTGTATGCATCTTAGGTTTACAATAAAATACAACGCGAAAATTTCATTAAAAAGGAATTAATATTTGAATCTCTATTTAGGAGTTTTCCCCCTTCCCATAAGAGGGATTTGAAAAAATAAATTTAAAAAAATAAAAAAGCCGCAGTCGGAGTCGGATGTTTCAAAATCTGGGAGTCGGAGCAGGAAAAATTCAGCATCGTAAAAAGAATGTTGCGTAGGAGCATTGCCTCAAAAAGAACTTTTCCCGACTCTTTTGAAACAATTTCGTTTTTAAACTTATGATCAAAAAGGAAAACGCATTGGAGAAAAAAAAGTGTGATTGCTCACCTAAATCCCAGGGCTGTTTTATTTTTGTAAATGCTTTTTTCTTTCATTAAACTAGCAAGATTCTGAACACTTACAAGACAACACTCACTGACTGAACTACTGAATTGGATTGAAATGTACCGGACAGAAAAGTTCTCGCGGCGATTTTCCAAGGTCAATCCAACCCCCCTGTCTTAGTGCCATAAAAATGCCTTTCCTTTTGTTACTTCTTATCTAACACCCCACTTTCTCAGGGACAAAATACGACCTTGAAGAAAAAAGCGGGAATCCTCCTATCTCAGAAAAAGTGCTGAGTTACGGTACAGTGCGAAATATGCTAGATGAAGTTTTCCGGAGGAAAGAAACAAATATATATTTTGAAACTTTAAACCTTATACACATACAAAAAAAAAAAAAAATTGTCCAAAATTTCTCTTCTGGAAAAATTTAAACAAAGCCACCAGAAGCCTGGGGCCCCTTTAGATGCAGGGGGAATTATTGGGAGCAATCAGCCAGCATCTAAAATCCATGACTAATTGTCAATTTCCAGTAGTTTTGAGCATTTTCCACTCAAAATTATGATTTTCCAAGGCATATCCACAAAAAAAAAAAAAAAAAAGCAGTTTTTTCTTCCAGAAAAATCCAAACGAAGACAACTGAAGTCTGAGGGCCCTTTAGACGCAGGGGGGACCTATTGGGAGCAACCAGCCCGCGCCTAAAATCCATGACAAACTGTCAATTTACAGGACTTTTGAGCATTTTCCACTCAAAATTTTGACTTTCCATGGCAAATTCTCAAAATAAAGTTTTTGTCCCAGAAAAATTCAAACGAAGGCAGCTGAAGTCTGGGGCCCCTTTAGACGCAGGGGGCCCTATATTGGGAGCAATCAGCCCGCGCCTAAAATCCATGACTAACTGTCAATTCCATGGGTTTTGAGCATTTTTCACTCAAAATTATGACTTTCCATGGCAAATTCTCAAAAGAGAGTTTTTTATCCCAAAAAAAATTCAAACGAAGGCAGCTGAATCCTGGGGCTCCTTCAGACGCAGGGGGGCCCTATTGAGAGCAATCAACCCGCGCCTGAAATCCATGACTAACTGTCAATTTCCATAAGTTTTGAGTATTTTCCACTCAAAATTATGACTTTCCATGGCAAATTCTCAAAAGAAAGTTTTTTTCCCGGAAAAATTCAAACGAAGACAGCTGAAGCCTGGGGCCCCTTTAGACGCAGGGGGCCCTATAGGGAGCAATCAACCCGCGCCTAAAATCCATGACTAACTCAATTTCCAGCAGTTTTGAGCATTTTCCACTCAAAATTTTGACTTTCCATCTTTTAGGAAGTGACGCGGCTCCGAGGCCCCTTGCTTTGCTGGAGGCCCCAGCTAGCGCCTCATGCGCCTATTCGGTGATCCGCCACTGAACGGGAGTACATAAATTGGTCTCTATAAGAGAAGGGTCGTAGTAACGAGAGGGGTCCTAAAAGGGTCGCTTTGTATTACAGAAAATAGTTACACTTCTGTTACTAAACATTTCGTGACAACCCAAAAGTAAGAAAGAAATGTATATGTTATACACAATGAGAAAATAAAAATGTGAATGTCGTTTTAATGTAAAACGATACCTTAGACGAAAAAAAAAAGAAAAAAGAAAAGTTTACATAATTAACTAAATAGGCTCTCCTCTGATATGCCCCCCTCTTGGCGAGATTTTAATTTTTCGCTCGATACGAAAATCGCCAATAAGGCGATAACTTGGCAACCCTGGTTTTGCAACTTGAACGCTGGAAAGTAGTTTCTCGAAGTCTCTTTTTGCACGTGTATGTGTGGTAGGAGGTAGGTGCTCATATGCTTCGCTCTTAGGGAGATTTTAAGTTGAATACTCTAAAATAAAGTTTCAATTCAAACTTTATTTTAGAGTATTCTTTTTCTTGTTGTTTTTTAATGTTAATTTAGTTGAATTTTCTATTTTAATTATGAATTCGGTTTGTGATGTTGTCCAAATGTATCAATTGAAATTTTTGAATGAATCTTCTTTTTCTTTTTCGTCAGGTCGTCCAACGTTTGGACGTACTGGAGTCCTAAATAGATTTTTTATATTTAAACTAATTGAAAATAAAGAGGTTAGGTAAGTGAACATATTTTGAATTATTGTGTTTTTAGTGTGTTTCTGGTAGTTTGTATTTTGGTCCGGTTGGCATTTTTGTAGCACAAAAATGGTGTTAATTTCACATAAAATCTGTGACTTTATTGTATACTGAACGGAGGAGATCTGTGACTTATATCCGACTGTGATGTATATTAAAAGTCGGAGGTATAACGGACCGAGCGGCAGCGAGGTCCTGGCGAGCCCGAGGTCTCATAGTACTTTCGTAATGAGACCGAGGCAGAGACCGAGGGCTCGTATCCCGGAGAAACAACGGAAAAAAATTAATGCATTAATTTCATTAAATAATTAATGACATAATTTGAATTTTTCCTGTTGGCGCTAAAAAAGCATCGCTAAGAACGATGTATGACATATGACGTCATACATAGTTTTCTTGGCGACGCTTTTTTGGCGCCAACAGGAAAAAGTCGCCAAGAGGGGGGTATATCAGATTTGTTCCACTAAATATGACGCAGAAAGTTCTACTTGCATAGAATACTCGAAATTACAGCGAGTTAAAATTCCTCTTAATGTTCAGTTTTGTAGAAATCAATTTTTTTGTTAGGATTTCATTTCCTTCAGTTTAACAAACTAAAAACATAGACTACCACAATTGAACAAATACCACGTCGCAATTTCGATTACCAACTTGTACCTTAGAATTTTCTCAATTATGCACTTAAATTCTTATTTTAATGTAATCTATTAAACATGTGAATGGAAAAGAATATAATGAACTGAAAGCATCTAAGTATTTTGAAAATAACAATAGCAAAATTACTTCAATCTGGAAAGAACTAAGAGTTCTGAATTTATTTTTTAAAGTGAGTCAACCCAAAAGTTTAATTGGCAAATATTATGTACGCATTATGCTGCACTACAGATCAAATGAAATTTTAACAGTAAAAATAGCAACAGAATCACATTTTCATGATTAGGATAAATGAAATAATTATCACTGATGTCGTATGAGCTTGGCGGGGCGGTTATTGTTTTTAATCCAAATTATATGTTACATGCACGAAATTACGTTTTTCAAGTCTAAGAATAAATTGATCGCAAACAGTAAATTTAAAATGAACATAATAAACTAATTCATTGAGAAGAAAGCATCTGTTCCACAAGAAAACTATGAATTAAGTGTTTAGAATAATTTCACAGCAGAATAAAGTAAATTATTATACGATTGCTTATCCATGTAAATCTCATTATTTTCTGTGTTTTCTTCAAAGATTGCTGCATACAATAAAAAAAAACTGCACGTACCTACGTTGGTGTTAGAAATTAAAAATTTCCACAATACAATCACTTAAGACAATCAACCTATCGGTTAGCAAATGTGACTTCATTGAAAGCGTCATCTGAAGTTGTTTAATACCGCGTCAAGTCGCACTCGCACGCTCGATTTAAAGTAGATGAATGGATTCAATACCTTTCCCGAATTTAAGTCCCAGCTTTTTTTCTTTCGGGATAGTTACCAGCAGGGCTGCAGAGATGAAGGGAAAATGACGATTTCGAGAATTTAGGGCCTTTGACTTCATTTCCTCCAAATCAGATGAAATACGTACGTAAAAAATAAATAAACGAACATATAAACTAGTTGCAGTCGCCAAAAATGGCGATAATGTACTTCATTTTTGTTAAAAATATGTAGCGCTACGACTACAAGCCAATCCTATTTGAATCCCTCCCATGAGTCTCTAGTAAACGTTATCTTGATTTTATACCAATTAAGTAATTTTCATTCGTTGCTAATTTTAGTTCAAATATTTTCAATTTTGATTCAAATATTTCATTTTTTTTTTTTTTTGTAACAAAATCACTGACTCCTGACGCTTTTACGTCTACTTGGATTTAAAAATCGTCCGTTTTTACGATCACGATTTTTTTCTTTTGATAAAGGGTTCGTTTCTGCGTCTATGACCTTTTACAATTCCAAATTCCCTGAAAAACAATCGTGTCAGGTAATTGACATTTTCCAACTAATAAATAAACCAAATCCTGTATGAATTCTAAAATCTACTTTGATCTAGTTATTATTGCCTACATTTGTATTGCATTTAAACGTTTGCAAAATATTTTCTTTTATTGTGTGCTTTTATGTCTTTATATTAAATAGTATTCATTGAAATTTTGTTTGTTGTTTTTATAGAGTATCAATTGAAATTTTTGTAAATATTACTAATAGCGAGCAGGTTATTTACTATATGCGCTGCGCTACGTGCATACTAAAAAAAATTAAAAAAAAAAAGGAGAGCTACTGTAGTAGGGATGGCCGTCAAGCTTTGGCGTGTGTAATTTTGTTTTTGTTGGGAATATTGCTTCCTCGTCAAGCATGAGGAGGGATCAGAATCATAAGAAAGATATAGAAGAAAGTTTCGTGATAGCCAAAACATACTAGTTATTTTTTGGTGTAACTTTCCTATTTATTATTATTATAACACTCACAAACCTGTGCGACTTCACTTCGCTATTTTTTTCTTTTCTTTAAACTCGTAAACGTGTGTACAATCTTTTTTTTTATTAATAATAATAAAAAAAACTCTTTGCATTTTTTTCCTTCCTTTGGAGGCCAAGATTGGCATTCTCTTGGGGGACCCAGTCCGCCCCGGGACACTTATGTGAAGTTTTTTTGGTAACTGTTCAAAATTGAACGAAAAATTGTTCAAATCAGTAAATGAATGATGGGAATGAGATATCTTAAACGAGATCTTTTGAACAAAAAAAAAAAAAAGTTTCGAATCGGACTACTCTCTCAAAAGTTATTAGGAGGGAAGGGCAGACTGATTGACCAACATACAATTTCTCTAATCTCAAAACCTTATTTTCTAAAATTTAATTTTTCAACATTAACGAAATTATTGTATTATTATCGATTTCTTTTTTTAGCAATATTTGTGGAAAGCATTAAGCCTTGTTTCATACTCTCCCCCCCCCCCCCCTTCTTCGATTCTTTCGGGAAAAGAGGCTAATAAAAACATTAACAAAAGAGTCGTTTTCCTCAGTCAGTAATGGAAATTTTTCCTTTTTTATATATCTCCTGAAAAAAAAATAAGTAAACTGTTAAAATAATTAAGATTTTTGATACAAAATTAAGCACTTCAAGGGGTCCTTTGTAACAGAGGTCTATGAAATAAAGTCCTTTCTTTTAAGGACTCATAGAAACCCTACTGATTCTTACATAGGAATTGATGTTAGTCTGAAACCTAGGTGCAGTGATGTGGATCGGGTAAATACCCAGTGGGTAGGTAAATATTTTTTGGTTATTTACCCTAGGCCAGTGTAAATGCCTAAAACTGGATATTTTGGGGAAAAAAGTAAAAGGTGAACAAATGATAAATTTTATCTAAATACAAAATAAAATGCCTAAAACTGATATATGCATATGTATTTATCAATGTAGTATACAGTTTATATTATTTTTTATTGAAAAATGTGATGAAATTATTAAAAAAACAATAAGAAAAAAAATTGTGAATCGACTCATTTTCAGCCTAAAAAAAAATGTTGGTGGTTCAATTCACCTTGCAGATTTCAAATCCAATGATGCAAGGAAACAATCTGACACAATCCAACCTAATTGATAGTTTACCTTTTGTTTATGAAGGACAAAAGCATTTGGATTTGGACAGTGTTCAGCTGAAGACATTATAGGATTGTTCATCATAAGATTGTGGAAAAATTAAGAGATCACACGAGTTTACTAGTATGATGGAGAAGTTTGTGAGGAACAAGTAGCTTAGCCGATTTAAATGCATTAGTTACACCTGCTGCAGAAGAATGAACTTTCAGTTAGATTCACAATAAAAAGTTTAAAAAATCTGACAGAGCGGCTAAGCTCAAATATGTATCTTATAATTAGGAGCAGTTACATTGCGAAAGGGGAGATAAAACAAAAAGAATAAGAACTAGAAATGAATAAAAGAGCTATTACACAAAAAATTGAGCAATTATTTATAAGTGTAGAATTTTTTAGCCTAAAAAATATATAACTTGTGCAATTCGAATGATAATTCATAATCAAAGTCTGACTCTGAAATGTTTGACTGAATCCATAGTTTTCTCTTAAAGTGAGCAAACACTTGTAACATGTTTTATCTATTACTTTCAGAAGGATACATTTTAAGTTCAGATGCAATCTTTCCTGCTTTTACTTTATTTGCTTCTTATTTTTTTTTTTAAATGTTATTTTAAGGCAAGGCCGCAGACAGGATTTTTTTTGGGGGAGGGGGGAATTTTCGACAAAAAGACAAAAAAGTCACTTGTTAGTATGATTTTTGAAGCATATTGCACATTGGTAAATAGTAAACATGGCCGGGGGCTGGGGGCAAAATAGAAAAGTTTTAAAAATTTAGGAAGAAGACGAGGGAAAGGGCAGGTATTATTGGTCGTTTTTTTTCTTTTTTTTGAATTTTTCCTTTTCAACAGTAACTTTACTGAATTACCAAGAGTTAAAGTTATTTTATCAAAATGTGAGCAAATGTTTTCTCAGATAATTTAAGTACATTATTATAATATCATTTCGTCAAAATTTAATAATGTACAAGCTTTCCTGGTTCAAAAAAGATATGTGGTGTGGTAAATGTCGCAATTACGAAAGATACCAATGGCATAAGGACTTTTAATTGGTCCTCAAGTTGGACATGAAATAGCAATATGTACCACCAATCACTTTTCATGAGCTATAAGGGTCAGGTGCGCCGAAATGATTGTTTGTAAGGAAGGTACAGACCTAGGAGTATTTTTAATATTTTGAAATACATGTCAAACTGACATTTTGTTCGATATTTCATTTAGACGCAATTTCAAAAGACATTTGTTTTTCAAACGCAACTTCAGGCTATATTTGGTAGTAAAACAGTTGAAAAGATTTGGTTTGCGCGGCGCTCCCCTGGAAATTTTTGAAGCCCTAAAAGCGCATTTGGGACTGTCTCCGTAAAATTTTGTTACTGAAGTTTTAAAAACGCAATTTTGGGATGCATGTTGACATGTTAGAGGAAAAGGTGGTTGCTCTTACTCGGAAATTTTATTGAAGTTATAAGGCCTACGCTTGATGATGCTGGGGGGAGAAGAGAAGGTTCGAGGGTTTTCATATTTTTCGCAATAAGACTTTAAAACCGCCATTACAAATCTTCTTTGGGTGAGTTTACGGGAAGGAGATGGAAATTTAGGAGTTTTCTCTTCTTAAAACACATTCTACAGTTCTCTAACGTTAGACAAGGGAAAGAGGTTTCCTAGGGAAAATTGTTTGCAATCAACATCCAAAAAATATGATTTTCGATTATGTTTGATACGACTATAGTGTCTTGCAGGCACTATAATACGACGTCAAAAGAGGCGGTTAAGCGGCGGCTGTTCTCCCTTAAGTTTCGAAATCAAAATTCTGAAAATGCAACTTTAAGTTACCTATAACGATATTAGGGAGAATAACAGGGATCGGGGACTCTGAGCCGAAATTTTTCCAAAATTAAGGGCCTAAAAACGCAATTTTGGACTATTTTTGATATTTTCAAAGGGGTTAAAACAACTCTTTTGGATCAGCAGTAAGTGTTTTTATCGTAAGACTTAAACTTGCTGCCCTTAGCCAGAAGTTGCAGGCGCGGTATGATCCGACCCTCAGGGCCATTCCAAGGTAAAAAAAATAATGGGAGGGATATTACATGTGACATGTGGGTGTCTTAAATATACTGGTGCTTCTCCCCTAGGAAGTTTAAGGATTTGTAGTCTTGAAAATGCATTTTGACGATCTTTGGCAATATTAGAGGGAGAAGAGGTTTGAGGAGGCTCCCCGTACATTTTTCGAAACTCCAATTGTTTTAACTCTAATTATATTAATAAAAGGGCGGCCAACGAAATTTTTTACACTGTTGCAGTTTTAGAAGATTAAGAAGAGGAGAGATTTTAAAATGCAAAAGAGATAGAAGGGGAGGGGGCGGGGGCTTTCCCCGAAAATTTTCGAAATTATAGTTGCAAAAACGCAATTTTAGACGATCTTTGGTGATATTAGGGAAAAGAGAGATTCGGGGCCAATCCCCGGTAATTTTTTGGAGTTGAAATCTTTAAAACACGATTGTAGGACCATCTTTGGTGACGCTAAGGGGACCGGCAAACCTTCCTAACTGAAGCTCCAAAACCGTAATTTTGATTGACTTTCAATGAGGGAGCTTTCGGAAGCTCTTCTCCGGAAAATGTTCAAAATTCAATCCCTGAAAACTAAATTTAAGACAATCTTTAATGATGTTGGCGAAGAGACATTCCTCCAACAAATTTTTGAAGTTAGCTTATAAAACGTGGGTTTTAGAAGATCTTTGGTAATATTTTTTTTTTTTTGGGGGGGGGGGGGGGACGTCTTGAAATTTTCCGAGTTAAAGTTCGAAAAACGAAATTTTTGACAACTTTTTATAGCATGTAAAATTTTGAAAATTTCGGGGGGGGGGGGGTCTGACCTCCCGGACTCCTCTCGCTGGCTACGGCTTTGCTTTAAAGGTTTTTAAACAGGGTTATTCCTGCAATGGTTTTAAGGACTTTTGAAATAGCATCGCATATCCCCCTTTAATTCTTGCTATCATTGTTTCTGGTTTTCATTATCAATTCTCTTCCTTCTCCATTTGAAAGCCAAACTTAACATTCTTTCCTTTTGAAATGATCCCAACTGTGACTTAAAGTTGGCAATTATGTCATTACTATAAAAAGGGTAAATATTTAAATCAAGTATTGCATGAAAAATACATGATGTTATATGACATTTGTGTTTCCTGATCTATTATTTTGATTCTAAAAAGTATAAAAAGGGTTCATAAGTTTAACTTTTCTTTACATTCAATATACTACAGTCAAACCCCGCTACAACTAACCCTCAGCGGACTGGCTTAGGAAATCGCTATAACAGAGGGTTCGCTACATCCGATTTTATTATTTCCATTTTTTTTTTTAAGTCTTCGCTTGCTAACATAAAACTATAATGAATCTCTTTATTACACAATATTTAAAATAGTTTTTTTTCACTTTTAGGGGGGCGTCTTAGCAATATTTAAATGGGGACGCCCTTGCTCTTGGGGGGGGGGGGGTTCCTCTGTCTTAGAATTACACTTCAGCCAGATAACGATTACAATAAATTTATAGAAAAAAAAAAAACCTCGCAAATTGAAAATAGGCTTTTGCTGCTATCCCCAATTTTAGGATTAATTTAACTTAATCCCCTGCACATTTTTTTTCTTTTGACTTGCCTAATTTAGCTATGGTCAGTGTGAAGGACGCAATGCAATATTATCAGAGGAGCAATAGTTGAGGAATTTGGTCTGTACCGGGGTATTATAGTGGAAAAAGGGTAACTATTGCAGAAGATGGTGTTTGCCCACGGAAATTTTTTTTAAAGGAACGTAGCTGGGACAAGTGCTATGAAAAAGTTGGAAATGTTTTACTTTTTTTGGATTGTTTTAGCCTTATTAGTGATCGTTACAAGCGTGTGAAAATATATAAACGATTCGGGTTTGCTACAGCGAGGTTCGACTTCATATACACACTGCAATATCATTATACACGAATGTGGGTATGTTGTGTGAATAGAGTTCACTGACTCTCAAAAATAAATACCCTTGTATTTTACATCACTGTCTAGATGGAGTCGATTTTAGTTTTTCATTGAAATATAACAAATAAGCAGACACCATTCTGTGGTCATTCCATTAACTTGAACTAGAAAACAAATTTCAAAAAGAAAAACAACTCCTGAAACAAGACCCATTGTTATCATATTCAGCTCGGTTTTTGTAACAATTTACAAAAAACAATGTTCCTGATTGATGATTTTTGCCTCACTGTTGTTAGCATTCGGCAAACTATGAAAATAAATTATTTTATTTACACGTCTCTAGCAAAATTTTGAACAAAAAAAACATTGCTTCACGAGAATTGACTTCGATATTGCATAATTTTAGCAACTCTGGTTTCTTTCGTTTTCAATCGATTCATAAACAAATTAACCTGAAGACGAATGCGTGAGGTAGGCTTTTTATCTGAGAAGGTTTACAGCCCGAAAAGATACATTTTTTCGTTTAAAATTTTTTCTCTTCAGACAGAACATTAATCTCTTACTAATCCAGAACTACACGAATTGTGTCATAATAATTTATATATATATATATATATATATATATATATATATATATATATATATATATATATATATATATATATATATATATATATATATATATATATATATATATATATATATATATATATATATATATATATTAGGGTGGTCCTTATTTTTGAAGTTGCAGATATTTTACGCGACGCCCCCTCAATTTGTTCCATTATACAAATAAATGATCCCTGCAAAATTTTAAGTCAATCCATGAATATTAACACGTGCCCGTAGGGCCTCCTTTTTTGAGTTTCGAAGAAAAAATTGCAGATTTTCTCATTTTTACGTAAAAATAATTCTAATGTTTTATATTTAAAGTAATTTTGAACCTCAATAGGTGCTGCTACTTTCAGATCGACCATTCTCTCACCTTCATTCTGTAAAATTTAAAATGTTACAGAGGGTACATGTACACCAATGGCCTTTGGGTAAAGCGTACCGCTCTTTTGCGCTTGTTCCAACCAAGCAGCAGGGGAACGTTTCTTCCCACCAAGATGGACACAAGGGATTCTATAGGCCATTAAGGAATGGCCTAGACCATTAATGAATGATCTTTGACAGCAACAAATTGATTCCTCCAGGCTTTGGGGGTGTTGATTTACAAAATTCCCTGTGTATGTAATAGGTGTGATAAATAGAGTCGCAAGGTTTCAATGCTATAAATATAAGCAATTCCAATTATATTTTGATTCGCTGTTCTTTGGCTATTAATATACCTAAATGCTTATACAATTTTTGATTTTTAAAACATAAATTTCGAAAAATCCTCGATTACTCCTAACATAAAAATATACTGTATTTTCCATAGCTAAAATAAAAATTAAAAAAAAAAAATCCAGTTAAGAACAATGTAGAAATCTATACTTTAAATTATTTTTTTTCTACTTTAGTACATAGTCCTTTATTATCATCAAATTCTTGTGATTCACAAGATTTAGAAATCGAAATGGATATCTATCCTAAACTGTTGAACTTTTGTTTTCTACAGCTGGTCTACCTCAATGCAAAAACGCTTGACAACTATTGATATCTGCTCGCCTTTCATCACTGTTAGACAAATGCCATATTAGGGATAAAGATGTTGTTCATTTATTTACAGCTTATATAGATGCAGTAAATTTGAATCCAAATGACCTAGTGATCAATGGTACATTCCTTAAGAGAGCAAGAGAAAATCTTCAAGAGGTAAAATTAAATTCCATGAATTTATATTTAGATTTTGTAGTTATTCACTGGGATACAAAGCTACAAGATGTAACTGGAAAAAGAACGCCGACAGGATTACCGTGATAGCTTCAGGTCCTAATATTGAACAGCTACATGGAATTCCTTAGATATTTCTTCACTTGTATATGATATCTTAGATGATAGCTCTTTATTACTAACTGTTCTAGGTATAGTGTTTGACACAACGACTTGCAATACCAATGAATTGTGCATGCAATTTTTTAGAGCAAAAACTGAACGGTGATATATTACATTAGGATTGTCATCATCGTGCACTTGAAATCGTACTGCAGAGTGTGTCCTTAAAGAAGTTCTTGCCTTTCTTAGTTCTAGATCAGATATTCAATTATTTAAGCGCTTCAACATTTTGTGGAAAGAGCTCCATCATTCAGAACTTATCAAGTACACATACCACTTAAATTCTAAAAGCCGAAGTTGATGACGTATTATTTATCGTTCGTAAAAAGCGGAATTGAGAAAGATTACAGATAATTCTCATAACTTGTAATAATATTTCCTGGCGAATTTCCTCCTACAAGGATATGTTTTCGGCAACCTGGAGCTTATCCCTGAGCCACACGTGTGGCAAAAGGAATTTTTGTTTGAAAATTTTTATATTTAGGAAACAATTTAAATTGACCTTACATGAAAAGAAACCCCTTCAATGCTGTTTTACAATTAAATGCTGCATGGAGATATGGTTTTTCGCAGCAACCCAATCGAGGCTCCTTTGAATAATATAATATGTCTGAAAAACTAGCAGCGTACAAAATGACGACAAACATGCAGCAGAAGCAGTGATTTTAAAATTTATAAATCACTTATGATATTTAGGGGATAAACTAGTAGCGTTGTCCGTATTGGATGAAGGAATTAACTTTGAAGATAGGAAAACACTAGTCCAAAAAATGCTTGTGATAAGGAAGACGTGTCTGATGACTGTTTAACAAATTTCAGATAAATGTAGATGATTTGGAATACTTTATTGGTAAAGATCTTCCTCTTCATAGAATCGATTACGAGTCAATAAAACTGTTTGATAAATTACAAATACTAGAAGATTTTTTTTCTATTTGATCCTGATTCACGGCGAAATGAAGGAAACTCTTTAAAATGAAGAAAGATCGTTAAAATACTGAAAATTGTGAATGATACAACAGAAAGAGGAGCACAACATTAATCGAAGAATTTCGCAACTAATTTACCAAATATGAGTCACAAAAACAATTTATTTTACAGACCGTCCAAGACTATCGGAAAAAAAATACACACTATCGAGATACATTGGGAAAAGCGTATGATTAAAGTCAGTTTCTAAAGCATTATTTCATTCTTATTCAACGTAAAATCTTTAGATGATATAACATAATTATAAAGATTAATTTTAGTGTTACCTCACTGTAAAAATATCTTGCAAACTTAGGAGAAACGATGTACTGAGTCTGAAGTAAAAACTCGAAGATTTGTGAGAAAATTATCAAAAGTGTTAAAGTTCAACGGCCTAGGGGCACGTGTTATTATTGACCGATCGAGTTCAAATTTTGCACACGCTACTTTTTATTATAGTGTCACAAAACTAGGGGGCGTCACTTGTTGAATTCCGAAATTTTTTTTCCCCAAATAAATAAGGACCACCCTAATATATATATATATATATATATATATATATAGTAATAAAATTAAAAAATAGATAAATTAAAAATAAACATAGCAATCAAAAGAGCAGATTTCTTTTTTTTTGACTCAAAAATTATTTGCTCTCGTCTCTTTGTTATCGAAATAAAATGTCTTAAAATCTGCCGAAATCTTAAGAGTCGCCAAATTAAATCCCTTGGAGAGAAATGGAAGGTACCCTGCGACTTGAACCGTCTGCATATAGCAAATACATCTATATAATGCAAATCGCATGAAAGATGTCTTCCATTTCTCACCGAAACTCGCTAAATTTGGCTATTTTTCTTTACAATTTCGACCACATATTTCGATAATGAGGAGACGAGAGCAAATAGTTTATGGGACCAAAAACACATTTTCGTATTCTCTTTCGGTTGCTACCTATTTTTAGATTTCTTTCATTATTACATAAAAGAATGGTTTCATAGTTTATCGGTGGATATAGTTTAGTCTGCTTCCACGCTTCAAGCATAATGTCAAAATGAAAATGTTTTGTGTGTTTTATCTTATTCTTTTTGAATTAATCCAAAAAATGCAAAATACCCGTCTCAGAAAAGGTTTCTCAAAAAAAAAAAAAAAGCTTTGTTTGATGAGTTAGCCCTTAAATGCTTGATTTTTTAAAAACACTTTAAAATATGTATTTTAGCATCTCTTCTAATCACGAGAGAAGTATTTAAAGAAAATTACAGCGTAATTTGTATATGGTTTATGGGGTTATACAAGTACTTGGCTACATTGAGCTTTACAACAGCAAATAATTTACCACCAACTGCCTTACTATTTAAGACGTCGTAAAAATTTATTCGTCCGAGGATGAAAAGAAGTCACTGTCAAGCGCTTTAAACTTTTTTTTAAAAGTCCTACATTTTGCGAATGCAGAAAAAAGTAATCTATTTTTTTTCCCACTAGATTGATGCATTTTCAAGTTTAAAATTGATTTAATAGGATTTTCAGAGAATATTTTCTTGGTTATTGGCAACTGCGGAGCTGCAGTTTGTTCTTGTAGTGTTTTAGAAGACGAAATCGGGTATATTTTCAAATGGCAACACGATGCTTGTGTGTGTTGATATGCATGTATGGGTGTAATGTGGTAGTAAATGAGAAGACACAAGACACGTGGAACAGGAATCTGTGTCAATTTATTGCCCTCCTACTGACCTGCTCCCTGATAACAAATCAGAAACCAACCAAAACACAACACTCTGACAACGGAATGGGCTAGAAAAAGGGTGGACTGGGGGGTACATTCGAAAGTGGAGGAAACAAATCTCTCCACTTTCAAAAGAAAAGGTGTTTTGGGGGGAGTGTGGGCAAAGTGAGGAACGATGGCAAAAATGTCCAAAAGTAGCCGTGCCTCACAGATAAAATTTATTTACAGGAGTAAAAACTATTTTTGCCCTTTTAAAAATATGTACTGTTTCAAAAAACACAAAAATCATCTGTTTTTTATACAGTAAATGGCAAACGTAAACAAATGAGGTATATCAGCATGTAAACACTAAAAATACAAACACAAATCGTAAGATACGGTCATTTTTTTATAATTACATGTAACATTTGATATTCTAATTAACTTTTTTTTTCATCTTCAGAATAAACAACATGAATACATAACTGTAACGGGAAAACAAACACAGTTCTTTTATTTTTTTTATATATTTTTTACTTACGCAAATTGCATAACAAACAATTAGGGACAAAATATATATATATAATAAAGGGAAGAAAAAACATAGAGTAACATGCACAATATTCGCTTCTTAAAACGACAAAGTAATAAAGGATTTCGATTAACGATCTAAACGAGATCTATTGCTTCGGTAAAGTGCAAATACACGCAGATTACCTTCAAAAATGAACAAAAGCTTCATATAAAAACATTAACCATTTGTTTAAAAAACAATTAACTTATTACACTCATTTCATCGACCGAGCAAGACCCCGGCGATGGTTTTACAAAATCACTAGTCGTAGAAATAATAATAAATGAATCAACCGGAATATGGCGCCTCTTCAGAAATGATTCTTCAAAAAAAAAAAAAAAAGAGTTGACATTCTAACCATTTAGGAGCAAAACAATTGTTGCTGTTTCAACTTAAAAAAAAAACAATAATAAACTAGCACCATAATCTTACGAAGCAGGGACAGTGGACTGACTAGGGTCAGGAGCAGCATTACAAAGTGGTATATATTTAATAAAATTCTCTTTTACATTCTTCATCATTTGAGGTAGTGAGTATTATAAGCAACGTAAAAGCGAAACCATCAGACGATGACAGCGAGACCATTTACTTTGTGCTTTTTTTTTTCAATGAGGTACTTTTTTTTTTTTGTCTTTTCTGTTTTAAATATATGGCATAAACCTTTGACAATGAAACGGTCATTCATTTAAAATATTTACCGATGATGACAGTTAATAGTTATAGTAATAGTAAGGATGGGAATGGAAAAAACGTCCCTGATGTCAGCACGGCGCGGGGGAGGCGGTATTTTCCGGGGCCCCGCAATCCGGGAAACGAAGGCATTAAATATATTACACACCTACCCGCATTTGACCTTGCCCGAAGAGACGGGGGGATCCGGGAACTGCCAACACCTGCGCCGGATGAAGAACGAAGAAAACACACGGAACACAATTTGTCTATGGCATGTTCATATACATGGAAAAATCTTGGTTCATATTTCCATCATTTTTTTATCTCTTTTTTTTTTAAATGCATGATATGAAAAATATATAGAGTAGCCCCACATGTAACAGGGGAGACACAAAAGGAGTTCTTGCATCTAAGCAACTTTTCGGACCAGAGTTCACAAAGACTTTGGGGGGCGGCAAGATGGGGGCGGTGGAACAAATCGGGGCGTTGGAACAGGGGAGTCCTGGCACTTCAGTAATGGTGTAGCTTGTTGTGGGCCCCTGCTCCAACGCTACGAAGGAATTTGAGATTTCTTTTTGCTTATTTTTATGTAGTGGTCTCATGAGTTTCAAGGAGATTTTTTTGGTCAATTAGTTCATGATTAATACTTTCAAGGAGAGCAAGTTAGTGTCCCTTTGGTCAGGTTGCTGGAAACTGATTAATGTGCACAGAGTGTGCGGAAGAACACAAACTTCTAATGAGCGAATGCTATTTTGAAAAAAAAAAAAAAATAGATTTTTGGTGCTTCTCCGAAAAAGGTACGTCACGTGGTGCATTTTTTATTTTGGTGATTTTAATTTATTTTCAAACTAAAATATCTCTTAGTTGCGTCAATTCAACAACTTCAATTTCTAAACTCTATAGATATCGCCAATCCCATCGCCAAATCAAGTGACGTACCTTTAACGGAAAAGTACTGTTTTTTTTTTAAACATAAGTAACTAAACCAGCAGAATCAATTAATTCTGGACTCAAGACATTGCAGCAGTTAAATCAACAGGAATTAACTCGAATCATTAGGTAACATTAAAATACTAACTAAAGGCCTTAAAACAATGATATAAGTCAGAATTTAAGTTATTAAGGCCTCTATAGTCGTCGAAAGTTTTAACTGTCAACAAATGGGTTCAGAATCGATAAAATAGTCAACGCTGGTCGGAACTCGAAATCAATTAAAAAATCTCAAGTGTCAAATTCAATTGGAGATTCTTACATCTCCATGTTGCGCGTAAGCTTTTAAATGCTAAGCAATTGAATTTTCTGAACTTTACCTTACCACTTTAAATAACTTTAGTGGTTAATTCTCATTTCACTATTTTTAGAACTCCTCATAATAATAATAATAATAATAATAACCATTACAAATTACATTATCTTGCAAACAAAACCATTGCTTGCCTTAATTTTAACATAGTTCTAAAAAAGAAAATTATTATAATTGGCCAGTGAAATAAAATAATAGGGAGTTTTAATAATTTATCAACGTCTTTGTTTAGTTACATTTTAAAACTAGTAGTTCGAATTCAATGTAAGACTAAGTTAAAGGCCTATTCGAGGAAAGTGCTGCTACTGAACTGCTTCCAGATGGAAACAGAGTATTCCTGTATAAAATTATAAACCTAATAAATATAATCAGTTGAAAAGTAACATAAACTAAATAAGTTTTTACAAAAGAAAAAGTAATACATAAAACCATTTTTACATTTTGTAAAATTACTTTTGAAATACTTCTTTGAGAAAGAAAACCTATCCAGCAGGAAGAGGATAAATGTTTTATGTTATTTTGTTTGCATGTATATTGAGATTCATTAAAAATAGAATGCTGTCGTGACTTAAGTCCAGTGATTGATACTGCAGACATGATATAAATTTAAATTTATCACTAGGAATTCGTATGATCATATATTCAACAAGTTAGCATTCACATGCGCTCATTTTTAGTTATAAAAAAACAAAGTTAATCAAATTAATAATTTTTGAATGCAAAAGCATTTACATAACTCAACAGAAAACGGAAAAGTCAAATTTTACATTCGAATAACCGTATTCGATAAACTTCATAAATTTGTAAAGTAAAATTTTGATTATGAAATCATACAGATAAAAACAAAATTAATTTTCGCACATTTTTTTTAAATATAAAAATTGTGAGATTCTCGATATCTCGAAACTATTGGGATCGAGAAAAAATCACGACATAAGAATTCAATCACAACAGGGGGCTGGGGGGGGGGGGGACTTATTGCAATGCTGACTATAATATGTCCGCATTGCAATAAGACTTTTACATTTACTTTTATTGCTACATTTTTATAAGATAGAATTTTCTTCGAAATTTAATTTAAAGGCCAGATTTGACCTTCTGGACAAGAATGTAAAAACCAAGGGTCTAATAGTTGCCGAGACTTCGAAGTAAGCGGAAGAACATTGAGGAAAGGTAAGTAAACTCCGTATCTGTAATAATTTCTATTAAATCGCATCGAGTTCGTTTGATTCAGCAAAACCTTCCAGATAATCGAGTGTACGAAGTCGAGATATCGAGAATCAAATAAAATTCAACCAACTTGAATTTTTCATAGCGCCATCTGTCGGCATTTCACTGAGTTTATCACAAAAAATGAAAACTCATTCAACAAATATAATTATTTTAAGTTCATTCAATTATTTTATTGCACAACGCCATTCAATCATAATTTCTCATAATTTGTTTGAGATCATAATTTTTAATGTGATAATTTTTAAAGACGTGAAATGATTTTTAAAAATTTTAAAATCTCAATTTAAAAACCTGATCAAAGGGCTGATCTCTCTCTTTTTCTATACTTATAAACAAATTAAATAAAATACAAAACAAACAACCATACAACGAAGACTTTACAAAAACATTTTAGGTGCATTTGTGTTGTCGCAGAGATAGTATATATATTTATATATATATATGTACAATATATTTTAGGCCACATAAATAAATTCCTATCTTATTCATCGGCCTTAAATTTCATAACATTACAAAATATAAGCAACATTGACAATTAACATCTGTAGATTAGTTACATAAACACAGAATGGCTTTCAAAAAGAAATTTCTCTATAAGTTCCAAATTAGAATATTTCCAATTTCACACAAATGAGATAATTAAACAAAATATATATTCAAAATCATAATTCTCTTATGTGCATGGTCAAAACGAATAAAAAATATAAAGCGTCTAAAAACATTTTGATAAAAGATAATTTCATTCAATACCAGCAGTAAGAAGTCAAATTCAATTCAAGTGCATTCTAATTAGGAAATGTATCTTTTTGAAAATAAATTATTTATTAAATATACCAAAAAGTATTTTTCAAATTGTAAACAATGAGCAATAACAATGTGCAGTGAATATACAGTGAACAGAAATATCAGTGAGAAATGATTTCGATTATCAAACATAAATGCACAATGTTGTCCCAAGTTGATTTTAAATAAAATTACAAAACCAGCAATAAATATTGCAATCATTAAATGCGTAAATTTTTTAAAAACATTTCTGCAACAACACTCAAATTTTACTTTAATAGAATCATTAGAAAATTAAACAATTACACTAAAAATGTACCCAGAATTATCAGAAGAATGTACTGAACGTTCTTGAAGATCTGTTCTTTAGGATTGGCCTTTTTCGTGGAACATTTTCACTATTAAAATCGAACTGGCCAATGTAAGTTAAAGTACGAAACAGATCGAAAAAGCCATAAAAAGATTTTTCCAAAATGCTACTGCTTTAGCATCACTAAAATGACTATATAATGATAGGAGGTATATTTGTTTTTATTTCAGATAGCATTTTTTTTTTCTAACCTAATTCATTCTTTTCTTGATAAAGAAATTGTAAAAGTTTCCAAGCAATGAGCAGAGTTCATTGCACAAACTAAAAAAATGAAAAATAACTTTCAAATGCTAATTTTTCATGCATACAATGATTTCATAGAGTAAAATAACATAAAGAGAAAACGCTGTAATAGTTTTTCTTCATAACTTACAATTTACAGAGGCAAACGAAAAACATAATTTTGAAACAAAGGAGGAAAATTTTCAGTTACTAAGAATTATAACATATGCAAAAATGCAATTGTTGAGGTAAATTAATTGAAGAAATCGCAGATTTTTAAATATTTTTTACAAATATTTTTAGTTTGTACTTTGGCAAACAATGAAAAAAAAAATAGTTTGCAAAGTCTATGAAGACTAGTTCTGAGGTAAATAATAAAAAAAATGATCTCTTTCAAATTAAAAAAAAAAAAAAATCACAAATTTTTGAAAAAGAACTATAAATTTGTACCTTAAATGAAATGCAGAGCAGGAAAAAATACAGATCCTGTAATCCATACAATGATTGTTTGACGACGAAGTTGTTTGAAGAACAGCAAAAACATGTGAAAATATATCACAGAGTGCACTTATGAGATCACTGGTTTTCGATAAGACACGTGATGCAGCAGTAGCATTTGGGACATCTTCAAATAGCCCTTTCTGCCACGCTTAAAAACAGCAGAAGATCGACATAAACACACCTGTTTTTATATAATAGACAGCATAGAAAGTCCCTGAAGTATTATAAGCTGGTGTCACCCACGTGGGGAGAGAAATTGCAAATAGCCAGAATATTTCGAGAGCCTGCTTTTATCGTCAATGAAAATCACCCAAAAAAGCGCAAGAGTTGTAGATGGGGCTGATTCCGAGCAACCATTAATATAGTTCCTATATAGCAAACTAATTTTTCTAGCCTACAAAATGAAACTTGTTTTGAAGTGGTTGCTCTGAATCGGACAACACCTACGAAATAGGAACCTTCACCAAAAGCACCAAATGGAAGGCATCAAACCTTCAAGCATATCAATAGTAGAGAGTGCAGCTGATTCAGTTGCAATTTTATTCGCCTGAGACGCTGGTTGCCATGCTTAGTTTGTGCATGAGAACTATATCATTAATAAAATTAATCAATACAATGTGTGAGCATTAAAGTTCCAGTGAATGCTGTGGGGCCATTCTACAGATAAATGATTATTTTGTTCCGCACTTGACAGCTACTGTATTTCATTAAAAAATTGTAATTTGAAAAGGTAATGAACAAAATTTTGATACATAAGAACCCACGAGGTGATATTTCTTAAGCAAAAACTTTTGTTGTATTCTTTTAAAATTATTATTTTTTAACATATTAGCTGTCGAGAGCTGGACAAAATAACTGCTTTTCTGTGGAATGGCCCTATGAAAAGACACGATGCAATGACTGCATTTTGATATTTTAAGTTAAAAGTCATAATCTTTAGTTTTACTCAGTTATTGCTCCAATGGGTCTTCGAAGAAACAAAGATTATTCTGGTAAAAATGTATCTTTGTTTTTCTTGTTGAACTGAGTTTAGAACTTGGTGTGATGACACAGAAAATCTATGAATAAGAGTATCTATAATTTTTAGAATGTGCGTGAGTAAAAAACGTGCCGATGATAAATTTAAAAGGTTTTATTGACAGTAAATAAGAATACTACATAAAGCATTAATGCTTGAAAAAAAATGATATCTGATCAATGATTTGTCTGGTCTGAACTGACCCCTGGAATTTGTGTGAAAATCTTCATGAAGGAATAACAGAAAAGAAGCTCACGTATGACGTCATGCACCCTCTACCAGTATATGCTCGAGGTATCAAACCGATCGCCCTTTACCTTATAGAATGGCTGCGAAGAAGGAAAAGTGAAGGAAACAATGTGGGGTGAGTCGGCCGCAACCTTATTTAGGCATTTTTTAAAACCCTTCACCTCAATCTGGCTAAGAAAAAGATCATCAAAGTAATGCTATATTTCGAAATAAACACATTCTTCTAGACAAGATGAAAGTTCTATAATATACAGGAACTGCAATTAAAGTCTTTAAAAAATGATTGGTTCATATTCACGTCTTAAACAATCAAACATTGTTGAGCTTTTTATATCGGCTGTCTTAAATCATGAAAAGCAAATTCAACTTTTTGTTACTGATCTCGAAAGCTACTATATGAAACGCGACTGATCTATCAAATGGAATTTGAGAAGTGAAAATCACATGAATAAAAATAATAATAAATAACATTAATGTTATGATGTCAACAGCAAAATGAAAAAAAAAAAAAAGTAAAGTAACATGTTAATACCATTAGCAATACAATTTTGCAAATGTTTTAAAGCAAAGGCTCTAAAATGTCTTGTAGTACGTTTTTCAAGATATGATATTACATATATAAAAATTAAAGCTTCTATTTGATTATAGCATTCTTTCATTATATTTTGCGCAGCCATAGTTAACATTTACATTGTGAGCAGAACACATTTTTAAGGAACTTTGACCTGATCTGGGCGGACCTCGAGGAACTATCGTAAAGTGTCGATAATCACACAGTTTTTTTGAAACCACATGACAATGACAACGTGCAATACTTGCTTTTTAGGAAGAGTTCAAATGTTTGATAGAAGTAATATGAATGAGCAACTGGCTTGTGAAAACCTCTTTTTCAAGGAATGTAAGATTAACTAATACAAGAATAAAAACTAAGTTATACAATTTAACCAGTGGTGGCCAAGTCTCAGCTGCAAGTATAAGTTTAATTGCAAAACTTTGGTCATTATATGAGCATATTTGTGTAGATATAGATACCTAAGAGTTCCACTTGACGAGGGAATATGTGCTTCATTATGCAAAAAGTCTTATGTCTCATATAAATTATGTCAAAAAGTTTTATATAAAGTGAAGTAAATTAATTGTAATACAATAGAATAATTTTTATTAAGTCCTGTTTTCCGTGTAATTTTAATTAAAATTACTGCATTTTCCGAAGCAGTTCTAAATTAAAATAATTACTTTCCCCTCCTACAGGAAGTGTTGTGTGGCAAAAAATGTGAAGAAACGTATTTATACATATATATGATCTTGTAATTTAAGGTAAGAAGGCAAAATTTAATATATATATATATATATATATATATATATATATATATATATATATATATTTAAGAGAAGGGAGGGGGTGACAGGTTGGAAAATACTTCAAGAAATAAATAGCATCATAACAATTCAGTTTTTTAAAGATAGTCTGAGTATAAAAATAATAACATGTCCAGTATTTCTCCTGTGATAAACTGAAACTACAAGCAAAGAACGAAATTGCCTAGTTAACATTAGACTTTTCTAACCATATAAATTAATTGTAGATAAATGAAAAAGTTAAACTCTAACCAAGGAAAAAAATAACTATGTAGCATTCGTATGAATATTGCAGGAGTTTCTTTTCCCATGCCTTTTATGAAATGCAGAAATGAACAACGGCTGTTATTGTTATTACTATTGAACATTGAGTACCGAACATTGTGATTGCTATTGAGTATTTACATTTGGGTTGATTAAGGAAATCTTTTGTTTCTTTTCTTTATTTATTGAAACTACATTTTGTTTTGTTGTTTGAAATAAAGCTGATTAAAAAAGTACAAAATTTAAAGCCGAAAACTTATAGCCTTTGCACATACAATCTAAAAGAAATTGCAAAAAAAAAAAAAAAAGCAGAATGTAAACTGAAAAATCGTAAAAATTTTGGAAAGGTTACTTAATCTCTTTTATAAAATTTTGAATAACACTAATTTATATTAGTTTAACTTTAACTGCTCATGTAATTTCACTGAATTTGTAAATTTGTAGCTGTTTTCTGTAGACAAAAAAAAAGCAAAAAAAAAAAAAAAAGCAAGGTACTCGAAAACTATTGGCCACCACGGATTAAATGTTTTCAAAATTAAACTACAATCTTGTCTTTTAAAATGTATCCTACAAAGTTCATCAAGCTGTAACTTATTGACTATTCAAAGTTATGGACCTTATTAATAAACTAAAACCTTAAACCATGTTAGTGAGTAAACGTTTTCGTCAAGAACTAGGTGTTAAAAACATGAAAGGGGGTCAATTTATGAGCCGATTTTTTTCTCTTTTCTTCTTACAATTTCAAATTAATTCTAACTTGAAAATTGATTGAAAGCAGACCATTTGTCATAAAAGAACTTGGTTGACAATCCAAAACTCACAACAGTCACGAAAATAAAAAACGGAGCCAATAGGCTGAGTCTTAGTATACATCGTTGAAGTTAGAAATGTGAGGGAACTCTTATCTCTTTTTTCCAAACGCAAACACTTTTCGAAATGTGGCAATCGCTTAAAATCATTATTCTCTTATGCAAGATGAACTGATTGAAGCATCCAAGTATTTGAAGCGATTACCGACTCTGAAAACTGAACACTCTACGAATTTTGAGTACTTCGTATACACCTTTTACAAAATATTGAGGAGGGAGGGGAAGCTGATTTAAGCTGTGGGACAACTAGTTGAAAGATAGCATGGCATAGCAACTACATCTCTATAAACAGATCTTAGTTGAGATGATCTCGTATATATACATTTCTTCTACTCATTCCTTTCCCTTTTTTAAAATAAATTTTAGAAACATAGTACTACACACTTTCTCTTTATCTTACTTTCTTTCTTTTGAATACAGTTTTAATGAAGATAAAGGAACGAGATCGCAATTGAGTACGATATTAAGGTGTCAAAAAAAAAAAAAAAAGAAAAAAAAATAGTTTCCTCTATTTCAACATTGTTTACAGTAATATGCAAGAATAAATTGTTCAGTTTGAAGGTGCAAAAGTATTTGCCTTATACGTTTTTACTTTCGTATTAGAATAACTATTCATTATAATTTCTTCTAGTTGAATCAAACAAATGCAGGTTTTTAAAACGCAGTTGAATTCAGTGCTCGAAAAATAAATTGAAAAATCATCTTTCTATTGAAACTGAAAAACTACTGGGGAAAATATAGAAAGGGGGGGGGGGGGGTGCTTTTACAGCCTGAAAAAATATGGATGTCACTTTTGGATGAGGAAACCAACAAAATGAACTTTGAAGCGTATTCGAAGCACTCGAAGATTCAAAAGGAGATTCCAGTTTTAGATAATTTGCGAGTAAATCTATTGGGGCCATCTTCAATTATCATGCCTGGAAGGAAAGCGTAATATTGACGTGAACTCGGCCGAAGGGATGCTTAGTGCTCGTATTCGTAGTACTCGTACTTCAAATCCACTAAGCCACACTAATTTTTGTTACACAATCAACCTGAGTGCATAACATTGCCTGAGCTGCTTTTTGATTTCGATTGCTTGCAATGATGAGAGGATGAGTGACGATGAAGTGAAAGGACGCGGTTCGGGCCCGGGACCGGCAGCGGGGGAGGGGTGGGGGGAGGTCCAGGACACACGCTGACGTCACAGGTTGCGGCCGGCCCCCAGGCGGCCCTCTCTAGGTGCACATCAAAAACGAGTGTTGGGAAGAAATGCTACAGTAGAAGAGACTATTTTGTTGTTAAATTTTCCTAAAGCTAAGAATGAGGTATTTTTTTCGGGGGTGGGTGTCGGCACCTCCGAGTCATACTGAATCCATCTTGGGCCAGGAATCAAGATTGAGTTGTTTCGAATCATTTATCTTTTTCATCTTAAGCGAAAAGAGTACATGACAGTGGAACACTTTTGATTCTTACAAAACGACTATCAAACTGATAAAGCAAAAATCATTTCTATTGGACTGATTGAATTTACCTGACTATGCAAATCCAAGCGATCCCTAGAAGTTTGGCCCAGTGAGAGTTTACATCATTAACGTTAATAGAGTCTAATTCAAAGCAAAACTTTTAGAATTCGTTAATATTAAAGAGGAGATTTGATTCACCAATGAGTCTGATGGTCTTTGTCTTAAACGCCGATGAGACCCGATCATTAAAAGGTAATTTGATAGTCATTAGTACCAATGAGGTTTGATTTATGGAAGAGTTAACCTCGCTGAATAGTTTTGAATTTAGAGATTATGCAGTCCCCAAGAGGATTCCACCCCGAGGTGTCCGACACCGTGTTTCTGGCTTGCTTACCCTGAGATAGTGGAGCCCCTTACATCATTACATAAATGTTTTCACCTTTGCAAGCGACGCGGTGTGTCTACGTAAAATTGCCACTTAAGTTTTTATCGTTCACCTGCAGCTCATATCCAATGGCTTTTCCCCCGGTTGTGGGCATTCCCGGGAGCTTTGATTGCCGATCGGATATGCAACTGCCGCACTACACGGGCTGCTTTGAAGATGCTGGTATAAAAACACCATACGCTACAAGACTAAGTTTCCCTGCTAGTAAACAGGCAGCAGTTATATACAAGACAACAACTGACAAAAAACGAACTAGGAAGAGCCATCTGGAAGCGGCAAACAAGTTACTAGCGTTCTCTTGCCAAACTCTGGCTGGCGCTTGGATTGAAACTCTGGAATAATCACCATAGAACGCGCAGAACCTCGGCCGCTTCATAAGAAAAAATTTCAACGGAAGTGAGAGCTCTAAAATTCCAGAAGCACTTCTGCTTTTGTACAAACATTTGCAAAGGTTACAAACTCAATATACAGTCATATACAAACTATGGAGTTGGTTCTTTTGTTTCTTACGAATACCCAAAGGCTTCAGTAATTTATGGTACAGAACATTAAAATCACGATATTCTTTTTCTTTTTTTTCTCAAAATTACAAATATACATTTCATTTAGAAAGATGAAATATCAGATAGAAATATATGTTTTTTTTTTTTCTAAAACGAGAAGCGGCATGTTCTACGGCGATTTACATGAGCGGCGTGGATGTATTGAAGATGGGATTAGATGTTTCTTTGCTTCCGATAGAGGTATTCTGTTGTTGTAACCAAGCGCCATTGGTTTTCTATCTTATACTTCGCTCGCCATCGGCAATGAGAAATGATGATCAATTCTATAGCTAAGAGGTGACACTGAGCCCGGGCAGCCGAGGACCTGCTGGATGAAGACAGGACACGGGCTAGACCGGGCAGGAGGAGGAAGGAAGGAAGGAGAGGGAAGAAAAAGGAAATAATAAACGATACGAAAGAATGGTGAGTTCCCTGAGACACTGCAGACGTAGCAAGTGTTGGTAGCAACACTCTTATACATCGCAATCCCTGCCCTAGAAAGATGGCTCAAGCCATGGTACTGTTCAAAATATAATGTTCTTTTGACATGAGGTAATTATTTTTTTCATATTCCTGCCGCAGCAGCAGGGTCCATCATTTTGTTCCCGCACGCGGAACACGGCGGTCGACGACGACGACATGGTCCTTCTTTGTAACAGTGATATGAATTTCTTTTGTTGTTATAGGAACTGTTGCAGAGAGTCGTAAATAATAATAATCTATAGGAAGAACGACTACTCGCTCTTGAGCGTGGGTGGCGAGACGATGGCGGACACCCTGGTGGCGGCCGCTGAGGTAGCTTGTTGAGCGTTGCCGGTGGGCGTGGAGGCCAGCATCGACGTGGTCGAGAGGTCGGTCGGGGTGACCGGGGAGCGTGGCTGGGGCAGGGCCAGGGCCATGGGCATGGCCGGGGTGACCGGGGAGACGAGCGGCGAGCCGCAGCCGGACATGGAACAGCTGGTCGGAGGGTTGATCCGCTTCTCCTTCTGGCGGCGGTTGCAGAACCAGACCCTCACCACCTCCTTCTCCATGGTGAGCTGCTCGGCCAGCATGGAGATCTCCTCGGAGGTGGGCTTCGGGTTCTGGAGGAAGGCCTTCTCCAGCGCCAGCCGCACCGTCGTCTCGATGCTGGTGCGCTTCTTGCGCCGCCGCCCGATCGACTCGGAGGTGGTGTGCGCGCTGCTCAGCGCGTCCGGGTTGTTCAGCGACGCGTCCGCGTCCTCCAGCCACCGCTGCAGCAGCGGCTTCAGCTTGCACATGTTCTTGAAGCTCAGGTTGAGCGCCTCGAACCGAGAGATGGTCGTCTGGCTGAAGTCGTTGTTGTACAGCTTGCCCATCGCCAGCCCCACGTCGCCCTGGGTGAAGCCTGGAAAAAGATACATACACACGGTCAGTCACCGCCCACTCGGTGCCGGGGGGCGGATCCTTCGGTCGAGAGTTCCGACAGCAAAGACTCTCGACCAAAGGATCTGTCCCCGACACTGAAAAAAGGCATCCATGCTACAGCGGCTACATCCGCCGCCTCACACAGTGATGACGTCGTTGTTGGCGATTTGTCTTAATGCCAAATTTGGAGGAAAGTTGGTAGTTACTGGCGACTTTTTTGGTAGCGAGTTTTGCAAGAAATTGTCGAATATCACCAGGTTTGGCGAAATTTTGGGAATTTTTTGAACCAAACTGGTCATTACTGTCACGTGATCATCACCGAAGTTTGCGTGACACGCAACAGCGAATTAGAAGCGGCCTTTGGCAGGATATACATAGATACATACAGTTGGATTTTAATAGAATCGCTTTGAACTCCTCCAATCGCCACTCTACTTACCCTGGTTATGGTTTAGCCGGATGTAGTGACCAAGGGGAGTCCGTGGATGTAGGTGAGTAAGATGTAAACTTTCAGATGTAAACTTTCACTCACGTTTTCACTTGTCATTTTTCAGTAAAGTTCATTTGATCTCTCTTTTTCCTTTGACATGTTTTGCTACTTCTGCTAAGGTAAGTAACACAGTCAGAAAACGGAGGAGACTTTCGGCCGGGAAGGTTTCTGGTGCTCGTTCAACTCGGCAGCGACAGAAATACACTTCAGTGTAGCCACCATGTTTGGTCACAAAGAAAAGCGAATTTACTAAATGCGTTTCAAACATGGTGTGAAGTATTGAGGCTGCTATAGAAATGTGACATAACTTTAGGGTTGTATATTAAATTGTTATCGCTAAAATCTGGCAAATTTGCCGAAAACCTTTATAACGGAATAAACATCAATACAAATAATAACCGTTCGCTGTAATGCATAAATGTGTATAAAATAGCCACCTGGGACTTAACCGCTGTTTAAAAACCCAATTTATATTTTCTGTTTTCGCTAATGTGGAGTTGTAAGTTGTAACTATCCCGGCAAATGGCAGCGTGACAAAGTCTAAGTTCGGAATATTTGTTGCTGCCATCTTCCGGATGTAATAACAACCTAAAACTCCAAGTTGGCACAAGAATATTAATTGACGTTTTAATTATTATCTCTTTTAATTTAATTCCAGCAAAAATGAGTTCTGACTAAATGGGTCTCTCGTAAAATTTTAAATATTTCAATACCTGGTACGACTCTCATCTCATGGCTGTTCTGAAAATGATGATGTGACAGACAGACAAACTTATATTTTATTAGGATTTATGATGCTTCAATAAACAATTGGTCTTACCCCATAGTTAAACAGCTTGAGCCATATAACCTTGTGCAAAGATATGGTACAAACTATTTATTTTCTATTTGAACTTTTAGTTCCTATGCACATAATTTAAAATGTTTTGGGTTGCTTTATTTACATGGGGAAAAATATCACTTTGGGTTTGAAGGCAAAAAGCTCGCGACAACTAAATATAAATAAATAAATAAATATCGGAAACTCGTGGTGAAATGATCAAAATCTTCTCAACAATGTGAATCAAGCAGGGGCGGACTCAGGGGAGGGTCAAAGAGTCAGCTGACCTCCCTGTGTTATGATTATATTACCAATCTTCAAATTTTTAAATTTGGAAAAAATAGTAGATGGAATCAATGTTAACCTGTTTTTTTGCTTCGTTCTGTAACTTATTTCTTCTTCAGCGCGTCACAGTTCAAAGAATTGACTGGGTTCGTTTGAATGAGCTATTGCTATTTGCAGTTTTTTTTTGTTCATTTTCAAAAGCACAATTATCTTTAATCAGCTTAACCATTGAAAAATTGTAGGGAGGAGGTATTTGAATGAGTTTTCATCTCATTGGGGGGGGGGGGGGAGTATGGGCGCGTGCAAAGGAGAAGCTTTTTTAAGTAGGATATATAACGCTGGCCATTAAAACTTCCAAATATTTTTGGATTCGTCCCTGGAATCAAGCGTTGTAATTATCAAGTGGTTAGAGCCCTTTAGCTTGAGATATTATTTTGACGTTCATTTTATGAGGAGATTAAAAAAAAAATGTTGTCTCAAGTTAATGAAACAATACACAATGAAAAAGTATAATTTTATGCACAAATACAAATGTGGAAAAATAACTAAAGGAATATTTAATACGGAATAGTAGCAACATGGCCTACCTAAAGCACATGCCAAAACTATCTCAAATATGTATAGAAAAAAGATTTTTACAAAATTAAAATTTCAATGTTTCAAAGCATTTATTTCAATTATTACTATAAGACGGTTAAAAGAATGAACATCAAATTTATAATAAATTAATTGAAAATAAATTTATCTAATTCGGAAATCTTTAGAAGTGGCTGCTTCGTAACAGTACGAGAAAAATAATTTAAATCTTTTGGAAAACTTTTTTTTCTCCCTCTTAAATAAATGATACATTAAAAAATATATAGAATGAAAAATTTACGTTTTTTGTGCTTACCAAGTTTGATTCTCCGCTGTTTGAAAGTTTTTGCGAACTGTTCTAGCTCTTCTAAGTCTGTCATTTCTTCGGGACTTGGTTCAGTAGGTCTAGGTTTTGATTGGTGAACTGGACTCTGTAAAATGGTAAACAAAATCAGTACAAAACTTTGGCTGAATTGAAAGTGGGAATTATCATTTACATTTCTACAAGTTTAATGTTTTTGATTTTTAAATTGTTCTCTCTCTCTCTTTCCACACACACACAAATACATAAACGTGCGTAGGCAGAGCACTAATTTTGAATTGACTCATAAAAATAATTAACCTTTAAAGTAATAATAAGGTAGCATTAAAGAAACCAATAATGAAAACAAATTACAGTAGGCGCCACTTAATGTGATCACGGTTAATGTTATCAGAATCACGAAGTCCCGGAATGCTTGTATGTTAACACACGTTAAAAAAGTCGGATATTGTAATCAGCGTCTTCGTTTATTGTTATCACTTTTTCATAAACTTTCAATTTTTTCACCATTTTTGTTCCTCAATTAACAGAAATACATAGGCAAACCCTGACGAGACTAACTTTCTGTGTAGCATTTTGTGGTTTTCAATAGCAGTTCAAAATTTTTCTAGGAATGAGGCTACATAAAGCTCGTCCCCAGTGACCACAGACTCCCCCTAAAAAAACTTTCTTTTGCACCTAAAAAAGTTCAGTCGCTGGACATGTTGCAGGCATTGATGTAGGACCTCCATTGTTGCCATTACTTTGTAAACTATTCAAGAATTGTGTCGAGATTGAAAACAAAGCGAAGTTAAATTAAAATTTAAGCAACAAACAAAACCATGCTGGAGAAGATAGAAAAGCTGAATGTGGTTTGAAACTGGTTTACAAATGTCAGGGATAATGGTCATATTTTACTTCACCTATTACTATGTGATTAAAAATTGAAAATCTTAGCTTTAACTTTTTATAATTCAGAATTTTTCATTCCTTTAATTTAATAATTTATAATTTAAAACTGAATTCAGTTGAGTCTTTGTGATTTTAATTTGAGGTTGCCAAAATAAATGCACCTTAATTGCTAAAAAAAATCATTATTTTGTGCCTCTTGGATTCTTTTTGGTTATTGTTAACAGTCGGTTATTGTTATCAAATTGTATTTGTCCCAAAGTGATCACATTAAGCAGCGCCTACTGCATTCATTAAAAAAGAGCCGTCTATATTAATATTATAAAATTAGATTGTACTAGAATTTGAATCTGTTTTTCGAAATGAAAATTTATCGCATGAAAAACTACCTTCACACAACAAGAAAATGTCTCAGAATGGTTCGAAAGCGCGAAACCTCAATTGTTCTTTGAGTCATTGCGATGTACTAAGTACGTTATCATGAGTATAAAATGTATTTATTTGAGCTAACCTTTTGTGTCGGCGGCATTTGTGCTTGGGTGATAATGACAGGCTGTGAGGACTGTAGGGACGAGGGGGGCAAAGGGGGTGGGGGCGGCTGTGGAGGCGCTTGAGGTCGCGGCTGCTGGTGAGACTGTGTCTGTTGCTGGTGGTGCTGTGACTGTTGGTGCATTTGCTGAAACTGCTGCTGAGCCGCGGCAGCAGCAGCCACAGTGGCTGCAGCCTGAGAGGACAGCACTCCCTGAGGTAGAGAAACGGCCGCTTGACTGGCCTGGAGTTGAAGGTTCTGAAGACTCTGCTGCATCAGACCCTGCTGAAGAAGGCCCTACGGGATGGGAACAACAATTCAGTAACTCAGGAAGATTACAAGACAAGACAAATCACAAAGTAAACAAGTAGAAAACATCGCACATCCCAGATATGCTCCCAGTTAATTTCTTAAGATTGACAGTAAAACTCAAATTTCGGCCGAAAGAAACCCTTCAGAAACATAACAAAACATGATATTAAAATAAAATAAATGACACAAAACTCAATCATGAAAATGTAACGGCATTCATAAATGTTCAAAAAAATAAATGTATAAGTACGACAATCATAGAACAAATCTTGCAGGATATTTCATCATTATCTTTTCAAAGAGTTATTTGCAAGATTGACAAATTCCTGAATGAGATTAAAGCGTCTCGTTTAGAGCGTTTTTACGTTCACAGTAAAAACCAAAGGTGAATGAACATGATTAAAACTCAAAATTTCTCCTACAGTTGAGGAAAGTTGAAAATACCAAAAATTGGACGAAATAGAGCTGCTCTTCTCCGTGCGCATTCACTTTGAGCATTAAAACAGTTTTCCAACAACAGAGTGACCCTGTTTCATCAGTGCAAATCAGGGTTTCATGTAAAAGAAAAAACCCTACCTCAAATTTACTCATTCATCACATAATATCTTCGACGATTAACGTCTTCCATCGCGATACTAGTAACATGATTAAAAAGTTTCTTTGAATCACAGCATTAGATTAGGACTTTTAAAGAGTACTAGACAGGTCACATTTAAGTAGGTTATTATCAAAACAGGATTAATTCAGTGCTACCTGGTTTTGTAGGAAAAGTTGAGCCTGCACATTTGCAGGTATTTGGCCAGGCTGGAGGAAAACAAAAGGTTGCATACTCTGAAGACTGTGTTGCTGTAATTGCTGTTGCAACTGTTGTAAATCTTGTGGACTCAGCTGCATACCACCTAAACCTGAGTTTACAGGCAACTGTTGAAAGAAAAAAAAAACGAGAGAAAATATTGAAAAATATGTAAACTTTTCTAAAATTATTTAATTTTAAATACTTTTTGTGAATCGCATTTAAATAAAATAATAAAGTAAATTATTTTTGGCAAATATTCCAATTAATTTGTTTTTAAAACAGTCAAACCCCGTTAACGCGAACTCCCTTAACGCGAATTAAATGCTATTCCCTGTCAGATAAAGCTAACAATTTGTGCTAAATGAAGCATTTAAAGGCAACTAAGACGAAAAAAAAAATATTGCATAAATGGACAAAAATAGGGCAAGCAACAAATACAAAAGAATTTTCAAAAATTCTTCATAAAATAAAACTTTCAAGTTGAACAAGCACAAAATTTCCACCTTTCAATATTAATTAATTTATTCGTTTTTGATTTTTTTACTAATGTCTTTACGATACGTGAATCCTTCTTTCATGCTTTATTCCTTAAAGAGAGAAAAAAAAAAAAAAAAAAAAAAAAAAAAAAAAAAAAAAACGGGAAAGTAGGCTAAAATTATTTAAGAATGAAACACGTTTTTAACTTGTGTTAGTTTGTATACCTATGAAACCTGTAACTAGAACAATTTAAGCAAAAGAAGAGTTTAGTTTTCTTCGAGAATAATTATATACTTACTCATGATACATGAAGCTGAAACAAAAGAAGATGCAAATTTTAACAAGCATCATTTCATCATAAAAAAGAAAGAAATGCAAATATTACCTTTCCTACTTGCTGTAACTGCTGTGCAAGACCCGCTTGCATAAGCATCTGTTGTTGTCCCTGAGCCCCTGCTGCTAACAACTGAAAATAAATAAACGAGTTTTAACAGAAAATAAAACTTTTAAACATTATGCAGCTTGAAATTTAATTATTCTCATAGTGGAAAAAGGATACAAAATCTAACAAAGCACTACTAAATTAAAACTAAATAAATAAATAAACAAATGCAGAACAAATCACTATAATGCTCTTCAGAAAGTTTTTACACTTATGTATACATGCTTAAAGTTACTGTTTATGACTTCTATAACTATATTATTTAGCAGTTATATAATTTAATTAGTTTTTTTCATTTATATTCACTAACTTTTAATCACTTTTTGATAATCTAGTCAAATATTATTTGCATGCTGCATGTTTTGTTCAACTCATGCCTTCAATACTGTAAATAGCGTTTCCCGATAGCGGTATGACAATGAAGGAAAAACATTCTTACAGTAAAACAGATCAGTTGACTCTGATTCACTCACTATACATATTACCAATGCAAACCATTTTGATAAACGAATTTAGAAAAACAAAAACTCAGTACTTAAGTAAATTTAAATCTACAAAGATGGTAAAAACCACGCAGAAATAAGTGTGCAGCTTTCTTTTAGAGACAGAAGGTAAGAAAACGCTTTTTAAATATTCGTAGAAATTTGTTCATTAGTCCATTTGTTTCCGTGATCAAGGATTACTGATGCCTGCTATCAATTGATCTATTAAAAAAACTTTTTTTTTCAAAAGAATCTGTCGGAGTTTTTAAAATAATTTACCCGCCCCTTTTATTCTCTTTCTCTCCCTCTTTCAATATTTTCTTTTCTCATAAATTTTAAAGAACTTTAGTTGAAATACAGTTTTATGAAGTGATACAGTTCAAACAATTTAGCGTATTCTTTTTTTTTCTCGAGTTTCCAAACTTTGGTTTTTATTACCTGCAGATACATATATTTCTATAGCAAATCTACGTATATATCTGCAATAATCTATTATATGAGTGCAGACATATAGATATATTCTACGTACACGGCTTCATAAAAGAAAAAAAGTTTACTCAGTGAAAAATTTGACTGCAAATTTTTAAGATGAAATAAGTAAGAGTCCATCAGTATGCGATTGGTTATTAAAATAAGTGTTAATTTAATTATGGAAAATCAACGATGTATGCAGAAAGTTTGAAGCAAGGAATACGTAGCTGTCGTAGTACGAACGAAATTTGCTTCACCCCCACATTTAAATTATAAATCATAGTTTTCTTTGCTTATCATTTCATTTCTTTTCGCAATCAAGGGTTAGAGCTACCGTGCTACCTGTTATAAATTCATTTTTTAAACATGTTTGACACATAATTTTAAAAAAAAATACATTTCTGAGACATTATTAAAAACTTTTGAAACATTATTTATTTATTTATTTATTTATTTATTTTTTTGAAACAATATAGGAGGACATTTTTTTAAATACAAGATGATAAATATATTAATCTGTATGGGACTAAAATCTTTAAATGGAGTGTCCTTATCTTTTGCACTAAAATCTTTAAATGGAGTGTCCTTATCTTTTGCAATCTTTCAATACCTTGAAGAAATTGTTTCGGCACGACGGCGCATTGAACAAACGGTAGAATTACGATAAACGGGTCGAGGCGATAAATATTTCATTCTGGCAACCCACTGCCATCTTGGCGATGGAGCAATTTTGGTAACCCTACAACAAAGCTGATTTGCTATCCGTTTGACCAACCGACGCTACAAAAAATTGTAATTGATTTGTCTAATAATTCTTTCTTTTCTTTCTTCATTTCAAAGAAACATATTTTTAATTTTCTCAAATGTGATTTTTTTCCCTGAAAATTGGCAGCATATACTATATCTTTTCAAGTTTTTGATCACAGAAACATTTTATGAAATTTTATATCGTGGAATGTTTTTCACTCTTAACTATTTTAAGTTATAAATTTAAAAATTAGTCATTCATATCTATTGGATACTTTTTTTTTTCAGATTTTGCTCGCCGTAAGTACGGTAGAATTACGGTAACCGGGTCGCGTTGGCGTATTTTTTCAAGAACTGCCGAATTTGGCACCTATGACTCAATGTAAACAAAGTACTACAGTGTAAACAAAAGAAATCATCCAATGAGAGTTGACCCAAAGACAAGGGGCGGAGCTTCGGACTGCTCAAACTATCACCTTGGTAACTACTTTTCTTTCTCCGACGGCAACCGTAAATAAAAAAAAGCATTAAAATTCATTTTTTCTTTTTAAAATATTGCAAAATATGGAAGAAACAAATGATTAAGTCTTTTTTTGAACAATCACGATTGCTTATTGTTCTCATTCGACTGTTTTGAATTCCTATCATTTTATTTTTCCGTCAGCACAATCTGCCAGCACCACCGTCGCGTCCACCGGCCTCACGATGCTGCTCCTCTTGCGAAAACCGTCTCCAGGTTGCATCCATATCCTACACACACACACGCATACATACACGCACGTACACACACACACACATACACACACTCAGGCCTGCACACAGACACAAACACACAAGCCTACATACAACACACACACGCGTACACGCACAGCACTGCATACACTGCATTATCAACATTTTCATAATGTTATTAAATATATTGTTTACTTCAGTGAGAAAACAGTTACTCCATGGGTTTATGGTAATAATAATCATTTTCAAAATCTGATCTTATATTGTACTAGTGGTACCCGCACGGCTTTGCCCGTAATAGAAAAATTAAAAGGTCTTTTTCGCCTGTATATTTACAAATAATGTATCCTGAATTTTCTCGCAATTGGCTTGTATCCATGTTACGGTTCCACGTTATGATAATTTCGCATCTCGCCAATTGGCTTGTGCCCATGTTACAGTTCCACGTTATGATAATTTCATAATTTACTCGTCCATCTTATGTTAATTTTGTTCTTAAAATTGGAATAGAAAAAGAGCCACATCGAATTTTCATAAAATCGCTTCGAGGTGCACTCCCCCATGCTACAAACTAACTTTGTGCCAAATTTCATGAAAATCGGCTGAACGGTCTAGGCGCTATAAGCGTCACAGAGATCCTGACAGACAGAGAGACTTTCAGCTTTATTATTAGTAAAGAATATTTGGTGTTACACAGAAAATGCTTTTTGAATTATAACATAACGAATTTCTAGCTATTAGGATTTCGAAGATTAATTGAAGCCTCCTGATGTTTAGTGCAGCATTGATTTGCATAATGTCAGGCATGTTTTGTTTTAAATGTTGAGTAAAATTTGTAGTGCAAATGCATGGCAAAAAGAAATTAGAACAATAATTACAGAAATTAAATAAAAAAAGAAATCATTAGAAAAATATTTTAATTATAATTTTACCCCATGCACGAAGCAAAGCAATGATTTACACCTATATTTGAAAACACAAACTTACTGCCGAAAAATGAAAAACTATATAGTTCTACTGTAAAACACAACGTTCTGCTTTAACGTGCTGTAATTTTCGATCTAAATTTCCAATTCCTTCATTTTAAAAAAGATTATTCATCTTAATTACTTCAATTTGCACAACAGTCTCCTAGATGAACGGAAACATGAATTTTTGGCGGGATCAACCAAGGAGGAGCGCACCTGTGTTTCAAAACATCCCAGTGCTCTGTAAATGAGTTTTTCTCTCAACGTGATTAACAAAGAAGGAAAACAACCTTACACTGAACCCTTAATTTATAAATTTAAAGGAATCTTTCAGTCTCCGACGCCTGCTTCGACATTACATAAATATTTTTCTCGAAACTAATTTAAACATGTATAAAATATAAGCATGAGATTTCGTGGGAAGAAAAATCTCCGAACGGGAAGCACACCATGTCATTCCAATTACTTATCTGTAAATGTGTTTCCCTCTCAACGTGATTAACATAGAAGGAAAACAATCTTACACAATGAACCGTAATTTATTAAGGTTCTCTCAGTCTCCGTCTCCTACTTCGACAATATGAAAACATTTTTCTTGAAATAAAATATCTTACATTTTTAAACAGGTATAAAATGTACGCATTAGATTTTCGTGGGAAGAAAAATCATCAAGCGAGGAGCGCTCCATGTCATTCCAATTATTGCTCTGTAAATTTGGTTTTCTCTCAACATGAGGAAGGAAGAAAGAAAACAACACTCCAATATTAACGGTAATTTTACAAATTTAAAGGTTATTTTAGTCCCTGTCTCGAATTTCAATAAAAAAAGAAATAAATAAATTAAATAAATAAATAAATAAATAAAATAAAATAATTGAATTAATTAATTTAAAATAGATATGAAATGGCTGGTAAACATTTTTGTGGTATAAAAATAACCAAACAGGGCGCGCCACTTCTATTCCAGTACTCTGTAAATGTGTTTTTCTCTCAACATGATTAATAAAGAAGGAAATGAACCTTACAGTACAAACCGTAATTCATTAAGGTTCTTTCAATCTCCGTCTCCTACTTCGACAATATGGAAACATTTTTTCTTGAAATAAAATATCTTACAATTTTAGGCAGGTATAAAATGTACGCATTAGTATTCTTGGGAAGGAAAATCATCAAATGGGAAACGCACCATGTTATTCTAAATTATTGCTCTATAAATGTGGTTTTCTCTCAACGTGAGGAACGATGAAAGAAAACAACACTGCCTTATTAACGGTAATTTTAATAATTTAAAGGTTCTTTTAGTCCCTGTCTCAAAAAACAAAAAAAAAAAAAAAATAAATAAATAAATAAATAAATAAATAAATAAATAAATAAATAATAAAATAAATAAATAAATAAATAAAATAAGTAAATTAAATTAACTACAAACATAAATAAAAAGGCTGGTAGGAATTTTTGTGGGATAAAAATCACCAAACAGGGCGCACCACGTCTATTCCAGTGCTATGTAAATGGGGTTTTCTCTCAATGTGATTAACAAAGAATGAAAACAACCTTACACTATGAACCGTAATTTATTAAGATTCTTTCAACCTGCGTCTTCTACTTACACAATATGAAAACATTTTTCTTGAAATAAAATACTCTATAACAAAAAATCGACGCACCAAGAAGCAATCATCCGATTGCTTTGAAATTTCATATGCAGGAATGTTTTGACCAGATATGCAAATGATTAAAATTTGGTGTCCAATGAATGAATAGTTTGATCTCCAGTGCATCGGAACTGCGCGTTCAACAGATGCATATAAGGAGCAGTTCTTCAACGGTTGTTAAAAATTTCGGTTTGATTGCGATTCAGATTAACTTTTAATAACTTAAAAAATGCTTCGGCGCAGAGTTCGTGCACATTACGAGCTACTGTTAAAGTTTGAGAGAGGTCTTCTTCTTGGATTGAAAGAGGCTGGTTGGAAAAATTGGAGAATCACTCGTCAGTTGAGTTTAGCGATTCGGCGATTCGAAGGTGCTGGCAAGGATGGGTGGAAAATGGCAGAGTTCAGCGTCAGGATGGTAGGGCTCGAACCTAGGACCACAACAGATCGTGAGGACAGGGACAGAGTGATTGTCCGATCAGCTGTCACAGCAGCTTCTTCATCTCTATCAACCATCAGACGTTCAGCATAAACACCTTTGTCCATGATGACCATTTACTGACGATTGAGACAGCGAAATCGCTCGCACCGACCGCTACGCCACCTGCCACTGACGCCTGCACACCGTCGAGCCAGATTACAATGGTGCATGGTTCGATCAAATTGGAATGATGCCGACTGGGGAGGTATAGTCTTTATTGACGAATCCCACTTCCAACTGTGCCCTGACGATCATCGAAGACGTGTTTAGAGACATCCAGGGCAGAAGGGGGATCCTGCTTTCACTATTGCACTCCACACCGGCAATCAAAGAGGCATTATGGTCTGGGGTGCATTTCCTTTAATAGCCGTACCCCTGTGGTCGTAATTAGAGGTACACTTACTGCACAGCGGTAAGTCGACGACATCCTACGACCTGTTTTGCCACCGTTCCTTTTGTAGTACTCTCAGCTGGTTTTTCAGCAGGATAATGCGAGACCACATACGGCACGTGTTGCTATGAACTGTTTGCAAGCTTGTCAAACACTTCCTTGGCCTGCCAGATCGCCAGATCTCTCTGCCAGCGAGCATGTCTGGGATATTATGGCAAGGCGATTGCATTTGGCACGGAATGTTGATGACCTCGTTCGACAATTGGGGCGAATTCGGCAGAAAACGCCGCAGGAAACCATCCGTTAGCTTTATTGGTCTATGTCACGCCGTGCTTCAACTTGTATCCAGGCTAGAGGCGGATCAACACCATATTTAATTTGTTACTTTTACTCTGACATAAATTATTAAAGTGTTCTGAGATTTTAATCATTTACTATTCTGTACATTCTTTTCCTATCCACCAATTTTCGTGTCTCAATTGGACAACTCCTTCCTGGTGCGTCGATTTTTTTTGTTAAAGAGTGTATCTTGCAATTTTCAACAGGTATAAAATGTACGCATTAGATTTCGTAGGAAGAAAAATCATCAAACGGGAAGCGCTCCATTTCATTCCAATTATAGCTCTGTAAATGTGGTTTTCTCTCAACGTGAGGAACGGAGAAAGAAAACAAAACTGCAGTACTAAAGGTAATTTTATAAATTTGAAGGTTCTTTTAGACCCTGTTTCGAATTAAAAAAAAAAATGAAAATAAAGAAATAAATGAAATAAAATATATGTAAAAAGGCTGGTAGGAGTTATTGTGGGATAAAAATCACCAAACAGGGCGCACCATGTCTTTCCAGTATTCCAGTGGTCTGCAAATGTGTTTTTCTCTCAACGTGATTAATAAAGAAGAACCTTACAGTATGAACCGTAATTTATTACTGCTCTTTGAATCTCCCTCTCATACTTCGACAATATGACAACATTTTTCTTGAAATAAAATATCTTGCAATTTTAAACAGGTATAAAATGTAGGCATTAGAATTCGTGGGAAGGAAAGTCATCAAATGGGAAGCGCACCATGTTATTCCAAATTATTGCGGTATAAATGTGGTTTTCTCTCAACGTGAGTAACGAAGAAAGAAAACAACACTGCAGTATTAACGGTAATTTTATAAATTTAAAGGTTCTTCTAATCCCTGTCTCGAACTTCAAAATAAATAAATAAATAAATAAATAAATAAAAAAAAACATAAAAAAATTAATTTGAATTTTGACGTCTTGAATTCAAATTATGTTTTTCGCAATCACGAGTGTGTGTATGCAGACGTGTGTGGTGGGTATGTCTGTTTGTGTGTAGAGGGTATGTGTATGTGTGTGTAGGCATGTGTGTTTGTGTCTGTGTGCTGGCATAAGTGTGTGGGTAGTTGTGTGTATGAATGTGTGTGTGTGGGGGGGTATGTGTATGTGT